>NC_090069.1:2306437-2313937 GCF_038355195.1 Osmerus mordax | reverse complement strand
GTTCATAATGAACCCATATCAAATTATTATAACTGTTTATAAGATATCAGGTCCACAATAAACGATAAGGGAAATGATGGGAGTCAGATGGCTGAGCGGTTAGGGAATCGGGCTAGTAATCCGAAGGTTGCCAGTTTGATTCCCGGTCATGCAAATGACGTTGTGTCCTTGGGCAAGGCACTTCACCCTACTTGCCTCGGGGGAATGTCCCTGTACTTACTGTAAGTCGCTCTGGATAAGAGCATCTGCTAAATGTAAATATAAATGCAAACTACTTTCAAAGGATTGAACGCAAACTCACCTAACATGCTCAAACGCCCTATTTTGTCCATGAGCAGAGCGGAGACTATGTTGCCAGGCAACACAGCGAGCGTGCCCAGGAAGTTGACAAAGTAAACCCAGTAGGCGCTGTAGTCGTCATCGAACGTCATCTGGCAGCCAGTCTTGTTGTGTTGAAACGAGCTGTTGATCAGCCTGGAGCCAATCAGCTTGGAGTCGTCAATATCTATGTGTGTGTGTCAGAGAGAGAGAAAGTAAAACATAAAAAGAGAGAGAGAGAGGAACGAGAGAGCGCTTTGAAGGCGGCTCTGTCAGTTCCTATTCCCTTCATTAGATCCTGTCATTTAAAATATCAGCATCCCTTTGACAGATTCAAGATCCATTGACGTTGTGATAGTGTGCCCCCTGCTGTTTACATACGGTGCTGTCTACGGTTTAGGGACAGGGGCTTTGTGCAGGACAATGAAGGTCTTCCAGGGATAGCAAAGTCCTCAAACGGGGAAACGGTTAATACATTTTAGCAGATGTAGCAAACACACACACACACCAAAATCCTCCATCTCTCCCTTTGTTCTTTGAGAGGTATGACTGGGGGCAATGAAACTTCATTTCCCAGGAGGCCTTGCACTCATTCATGTTCAGCTATTTCCTAAATGCTGATGGGAACCTTTTTTCCGACCTGCACGCCCTCCCCAATGGCCTGAGTCAGCTTAACTAGCCTGTGAGCTTTTACAAAGCACCAGCTGCATTTCCTGTGTGAGAGGTAGCACTTCCTGTAGGGTTGCCAGGTTCATCTCCTAATTAACATAAATGGATCGCACCTTTACTGAACTTGCCGACGTGTCAAATAGTCCAAAACTGCCTCGAATGAGGACAGAAGAAGCCTTGCACTTCCTCTGCGGATGTGAAATGACAATACGACCGAAAACTCCCAACTCCAACCACACGTTAAAGCTGTCATCAGGTGTGTTCGACTTCATGCAGCGCCGGCGGCGCCGACAGCCGGCTGCAGCCGGATGCCTTGAAGTTGAGAATGCCATTGGCTGCTTCAAGTCAGCCGGGCTGCAGGCGGCTGCAGGCGGCTGCAGGCGACGCCGGCGCTGCATGAAGTCGAACGCACCTAGTGTCTCGTGACCTCTGGTTGACATGACGGCTTCTTGCTATTGGTTGAAAGATGGACTTAAGAGTGATTGATGGGTGTTACATCCAGTCCCATCCCGTCTGGGCAGGAAGATAAGCCAGTGGAGTGAGAGAAGTATCTCTCCCTGAAGCTATATTCTTCTCATCAATCCTTCCTCCTCCACAATCACAAAACGCCAGACCCAAGGTTGGACTCCAGCAAGAGGCCTCATTTTAACCTAACTTTCATGAAAATAAATGAATCGCTCCTGATTAACGATTTCCTGCCTTTTCCGAAACAAATTCCAGTTGATATAAGGATATAGAAACAGCGTGGTGGGTTGGGCGTGTTGCCAGAGTCAACCCACATAGATATCCCCCTCTTTGAACTCATTTCCCTCACATAAAACAGTTTCATTTTGGGTCTACAGATCTCCAGTCAGATACAGTGAAACATACTGCTGCAGTCTTTGAGGTGTGGAACCAGGGTGGCCTGGGTGCCTTTTGTGAGACACAATAGTAACAAAGAGATTGTGTGTGAGGGGTGGGGGGCTGAGCTGTAATTCAATGGTCTAAATGTGACCAGTAAATGTTCAGTTCTCCACCTATCCTGTAGCTGGGACAATGGACACAAAATGAGGTGTCAGACGAACAGAGAAAGAGACAGGAGGGGGGGGACGGAGAAAAGGAGATAGAGTGAGAGAGAGAGAAAGAGAGAGAGGGAGAGAGAGAGAAAGGGAGAGTGAGGGAGAGAAGGAGAGAGAGAGAGTTATGTCCAGGGTGTAATAGGGTTTCCTGAGCGGGGAGATACCATGTGGACAGCATTAGAGATGCAGTCTGCCGCCTTGTGTCTCAGGGAGAAGAGCAGGTAAACAAAAGCTTGCACAATACCCTGGGTCAACTTCACATTATCATAAAGTCTGAACATATGCTTAGGTCCCTTTGTGTGTGCGCGTGTGTGGGTGTGTGTGCGTGGGTGTGTGTGTGTGTGTATGTGTGTGTGTACTAACCAGTGTTGTAGAAAAAGGCTTCGATGAAGCTGCAGTTCTTGAAGAAAGACCCCACAGAGGACACGTCTTCAAAGTAACAGTTCTGGAACGTCGAGTCAATGAAGGTGACAGCCTTGAACTTCATACTGATGAACCTGGAGAGGAGAGGAGCTCACATTGTCAAGTATTCACGGTAGGTTCTAGGCTAGCCCAGGCTGGGGTCAATGCTGACTCAGCACTGTGCTATCAGCTGTGATAAGGCCCACCACTGTCTGATCACAGCTCTCCACAAAACATGGATGCAAGCCGGGAGTCAGATGGCTGAGCGATTAGGGAATCGGCTATTAATCAGAAGGTTGCCGGTTCGCTTCCCGGCAGTGAAAAATGACGTTGTGTCCTTGGGCAAGGCACTTCACCCTACTTGCCTCGGGGAGAATGTCCCTGTACTTACTGTAAGTCGCTCTGGATAAGAGCGTCTGCTAAATGACTAAATGTAAGAGTTTACATGCCGTGATTCAACAATTGCTGTTGAGGCACACACACGATAGGCAAAGACACGCACACACAGAAATACTAACACACACACAAGACAAACCTGTGCACATACTGGACGCAGTCTTGCATGTACTTTTACATTCATATCCCTCCTCTAAACAAGAAATGAATCCTTTGCATGTTAATTATTTGTAGTACTTGTTATCTTTGTATTCATATGTAAGATGTAGAAGGTCAGCATAGTTCTTCTATTGTCTAGCATGTGGGTTCCTTATCAAACCTGAACCTAGGTGTATCAGGGCGGCTACATGTCGCTGCGTGATATTGCCTTTGATTTAATCGCTTAACAACTGCGTGTTCTGTATCCAAGGAGGGGGGGGGGGTTTAAACTGTTAACAGACGCACCTCTTGTCTGGCCTGTGTAGAAAATACACTCAGAATCACTGCACCGGAGAGAGAGTGGGGAGAGAGAGAAGGAAGAAGAAAGCGAGAGAGAAGGAGAGGGAGAGAGGGACAGAGAAGGAGAGAGAGCAAGAGAGAGGGAGAAAGGAAGGGAGAGAAAAGAGTGAGAGAGAGAGAGGGACAGAGGTAGTTGCGTAGGAGAGAGGGAAGGAGAGAAAGAGAGAGACAGAGATAGTTGACAGAGAGAGAGGAGAGGAGAGAGAGAATAAGAGAGGTAGATAAGAGTTTTAATTTCCTGCCGGCGGTGCAGATAAGGATGCAGGATGAGCCTGGCCGGTTAGTGCTGCGTTGTTGGTGGGGAGTGATGGATGGCTCTGCCATCCTGATGTGGGACAGGCTGCTTTAAGCATCACACAGCTGGGCCCGGGGGGAACGCCACACTCCCCTGCACCATACACATGGGGAAGGTTCCCCTACAGGAGCTCGAGGGCTCGGAAATCCGAAGAACAACCTCCGTGTGGTTTGGGAAATACTCGTCTCCGCACACGCGAATCTCTCATCTTTCCGTCGCTTTAATCGTGCGTTTTGTCATTCCTCCCTCTCTCAGGAGCTGTCTCCATAGCGATGCTAGAGGAGTACTCTAGTCCCGTCCCGTGTCTCCCTGGTTACAGTAACACAGCAACGGGCACCACCCGCCCCCCCCCCCCCCCCCCCCCCTCTCCAGCCCCTCCCTACTTGTCGTTGACAAAGACCCCGTTGGTGTGGATCTGGTTCTCCAGGGTGAAGTTGAAGGTGATGTCCTCCACGCGCTCGTCGGTGTGGATCTTGACCCTGGAGGCGTATTCGTCCGCCTGCAGGTGCTTGATCACGTCAGGGAACCACACGGACAGGCCGTAGTACCTGCACACAGGAAGTGACCACACAGGAAGTGACCACGCAGGAAGTGACCACGCAGGAAGTGACCACGCAGGAAGTGACCACGCGGCACAGGAAGTAAAAAGTTCAGGAGCATACTAAGGCATGGGACATGTTTATGTTCATCCATGGTACGCGTATGGTTTTCTGTCTACAATATTTAAACCGGGGGAGGGAACAGGGGGAGGGGGGGGGGATTAGGGGTAGCGCCGATGCTAAATGGGATCCTTGACTTGAATGCGTTTTCTGGTTCCATGCTAGCCAGTTAGCATTCATCACAGGGCTATCAGGGGGCTGCATCCGCCTCAGTGTGTGTTCAGCTGTTTACTGGAGCTCAGGAGATTCATCTGGGGTGAACCGATGGCTGAGCTGCACAGCCCAGCAGAGGGCTGGGACAACTCACACACACACCGTCAGAGAGGGGCAGGATGGAGTGGAGAGGTGAGGCGAGGTGAGATGAGGGGGAGGGATGTGTAGGTGAGGGGGAGGCAGATAAAAGAGGCGGGACTTTTCTCTCACCCGAAGGACAGAGTGAACCAGACGATGGCCAGCTTGATGGTGTTGTCCTTCACCGGGTAGTCGAAGCACCTCATGAACGTGAGCCAGATCTGGACGAGGACAACTGGTGAGCAGAGGGAGCCCTGGAGAGAGGTCTAACTAGGGCAAGCACACACACACACACACATACTGGGACATACACACACACACACTGGGACATACACTCACAGACACACACACACACACACATACAGGAACACTGATGCGCACAGTGACACGCGCGTACACACACACCTACCCCTCTGAGTTCGGCCCTGATCTTGTAGAGGACCTTGGCGGCAGGGGTTGGCCGACTCGTTCTGCATCTCCACCAGCTCATCCAGTGGTCGGGGGATCTTGATCCGGTTCACCTGCAGGGGGAGACAGTGAGGCGTCACCGACGGGGCCGGCCTGAGCCGGGGGGGGGGGGGGGGGGGGAGACATAGACGCAGACTAGGAGGTGTGGTGACTCACCGTGAAGACCTTCTCCGGCTCTCCTCGCGCCCTCATGTTGGTGTCGTGGATGTGTTTGAGCACCATCCACGCCTCGTCGTGCTTGCCCATCTGCACACAGGGAGAGAGGGGGGTTACTGCACGCTGGGACACCACACAGACAAGCAGACACACAGTGGGACACACACACACAGACACACAGTGGGACACACACACACACAGACACACAGTGGGACACACACACACAGACACACACTGGGGGACACACACACACACAGACACACAGTGACACACACACACACACAGACACACAGTGGGACACACACACACACAGACACACACTGGGACACACACACACACACAGACACACAGTGACACACACACACACAGAGACACACACACACACACACACAGACACACACTGGGACACAAACACGCGAAGACACACAGTGGTACAAACACAGACGCACACACACACAGACACACACACACACAGTGGGACACACACATGCACAGAGGGACACACACACACGCACAGAGGGACACACACACGCACAGTGGGACACACACACAGACACACACACCGACGTGGACACAGCACAGACACACACGTGGTACCTCTAAGTAGAAGCGTGGGCTCTCGGGCATGAATGTGATGGCCACTACGGCAGAGACGCAGGGCAGGGCACACACCACCACAAACACCCTCCAGCTGTGGAACTGGTAGGCCGATCCCATGCTGAAACTCCACCCTGCGCTCACACACTAAATAGTCAAAGAAGTGCACTCTATCGACACACACACACTCACACACACTCGTACACACACTCGTACATACACACGGAAACTCCTCTTTCCAGAGGCTAATACAATTAGTTAACCTATAGGTCAACATGAGGTCCTCAGAGAATGCCTCTCTCTCCCTCCCTCCCTCCCTCCCTCCCTCCCTCCCTCCCTCCCTCCCTCCCTCCCTCCCTCACCTCCCTCCCTCCCTCCCTCCCTCCCTCCCTCCCTCCCTCCCTCCCTCCCTCCCTCCCTCCCTCCCCTCCCTCCCTCCCTCCCTCCCTCCCTCCCTCTCTCTCCCTGTCTCTCTCCTCCTCTCCCTCTCTTCTTTCACTCTGTCACACACATTGACAACAATGCTACAGAAGGATCTAGTCTATCAGGGTCAAGGAGCTTACAGTGGGTTTGTCACCTTAATCTATTCAGTCAGGGGATCCCTGAGGATGGACATGAAATGTGTGTGTGTGTGTGTGTGGGGGGGGGGCTGTAGCCTGTACCAGTACTAACCTCATTAGGGGGATTATAGCTGTAATGGACTAGAGGGGATGGTTGACTGATTCAGACACACAGCAAGATTTATGGAGCTCCGCTAGAACACACGACACACACACACACCACACACACACACACCACACCTGCAGTGTCCTTGGTCACGGCGCAGTGCCTATGAAACAAACACCCACAGCCTCTCACACACACAAAACACAAACACACACACAAACATCCACAACCTCACACACACACACACAAACCCACAACCTCTCTCACACACACACACACCACACACACACAAAAACCCACAACCTCTCTCTCACACACACAAGATAGGGAAACGGTGCACATAGGGACAGCAGAAGGAGATGCACATGGAGCGCTTACAAACCATGAACTCCTTTGAAACGAATGACTGAAGCACACGCTTAGTTACCACAAACACACACACACACACACACACACTCGGTTCTCAATGAGGAGGAATCTGTCAGTTTGTCCCCCAGTCAATGAAGGAGCACTGCGGCAGAACCATCTACACACACACACACCCACGCACACACACACACACACACACACACACACACACACACACACACACACAAACACATATGAAAGGCGTCAAAACACCAGCATCCAATCAATTGACCTCCATTATGAGGCAGACACAAGACCAGGCTGAAAGGCCTTTGTCTTCTGTAATCTTACTTTTTTTTTGTTAACAGTTTTTAAATGTGAAATCTATAGCAGTTACTGCTGATGAAACAGCTGAGGTTTAGTGCTGTCAGAGCTGGTCCAGATTTGCATGAGTGTCATGGCTGTCATACCAAGAAGGACTCGAGACATAACACATACACACACACGCGCACACGCACACATACACGCTCACACACACATACAGTATACAGGCACACTCACATATATGCGCAAACACGAGCACACATGCACACATATACGCCTGCACACACACATATTGGAGGACACACACACATATAGTATCTGCACACACACATATTGGAGCACACACACACATTTA
>NC_090069.1:2264325-2306237 GCF_038355195.1 Osmerus mordax | reverse complement strand
ACAGGGGCTATTGGGTGGCAGGTGTGGGCGATGATGCCCGTGGTTTCCAGAATGGAAAAAGGACTGATGGTCTTTGTAGGCTGCAGTGGCAGCGGAGAGGCTGAGTGCTGCTTGGTGAAGGAATTAGAAAGGTCGGCCGCTGTTTTGCGATGGAAGACAGCGAGAGAGCTCCTAAGGGTCGTCAGAAGAGACGAGAGGCTCGCAGAGCGGACGATTAAAGCCACTTGCCTGGCTGACTCTGTGGCTGACCACCACAGAGTCAGCCAGGAAGAGGCAGAGCAATCACAGCCCCTCCCAAGACGACCCATCCCAGGAAGAGGGTATCCTCACTCCCCCAAGCACACACACACACAGACACACACACAAACAGACACAACCCCCCCCCCCCCCACACGCCACAGTCAAACACACACACACACATCCACCACACACACACACACAGACACACACACACACACGCGCGCCCAGGTAGGCCTTCCTCTGAGCTGTGATGGTGAGTGGTGCTGCTGATTGAAGAGCCGTCTCCTGCTCCTCTGTCTCCTGGGGGGGGGGGGGGGAGACTGTCTCCTGCTCCTCTGTCTCCTGGGGGGGGGGGGGGGACACTGTCTCCTGCTCTGTCTCCTGGGGGGGGGGGAGACTGTCTCCTGCTCCTCTGTCTCCTGGGGGGGGGGGGACACACTGTCTCCTGCTCTGTCTCCTGGGGGGGGGGGAGACTGTCTCCTGCTCCTCTGTCTCCTGGGGGGGGGACACACTGTCTCCTGCTCCTCTGTCTCCTGGGGGGGGGGACACACTGTCTCCTGCTCTGTCTCCTGGGGGGGGGGGAGACTGTCTCCTGCTCCTCTGTCTCCTGGGGGGGGGGGACACACTGTCTCCTGCTCTGTCTCCTGGGGGGGGGGGAGACTGTCTCCTGCTCCTCTGTCTCCTGGGGGGGGGACACACTGTCTCCTGCTCCTCTGTCTCCTGGGGGGGGGGAGACTGTCTCCCTGCTCCTCTGTCTCCTGGGGGGGGGACACACTGTCTCCTGCTCCTCTGTCTCCTGGGGGGGGACACACACTGTCTCCTGCTCCTCTGTCTCCTGGGGGGGGGGAGACTGTCTCCTGCTCCTCTGTCTCCTGGGGGGGGGACACTGTCTCCTGCTCCTCTGTCTCCTGGGGGGGGGGGACACTGTCTCCTGCTCCTCTGTCTCCTGGGGGGGGGGGACACTGTCTCCTGCTCCTCTGTCTCCTGGGGGGGGACACTGTCTCCTGCTCCTCTGTCTCCTGGGGGGGGGACACACTGTCTCCTGCTCCTCTGTCTCCTGGGGGGGGGAGGACTGTCTCCTGCTCCTCTGTCTCCTGGGGGGGGGGACACTGTCTCCTGCTCCTCTGTCTCCTGGGGGGGGGGGACACTGTCTCCTGCTCCTCTGTCTCCTGGGGGGGGACACTGTCTCCTGCTCCTCTATCTCCTGGGGGGGGGGGGGGCACTGTCTCCTGCTCCTCTGTCTCCTGGGGGGGGAGACACTGTCTCCTGCTCCTCTGTCTCCTGGGGGGGGGGGGACACTGTCTCCTGCTCCTCTGTCTCCTGGGGGGGGGGGGGGCACTGTCTCCTGCTCCTCTGTCTCCTGGGGGGGGAGACACTGTCTCCTGCTCCTCTGTCTCCTGGGGGGGGACACTGTCACAGCCGTGAGGGGTGAGGGTGGGCTGGTGAGAGTCAGCATGATAAACATGATGCTCCTCTACAGGGAAAACACATAAAAGTACATACCTGCAAATACCTGGTTGGTCACTGTAAGTCACATGTACAAGTACCGTCAACAAACACGCAAATACACGGACGGACGTTGATAAACACAGACACGCGCACACACACACACTGTGTGTTCTCTAGTGAGAGAGTGATCAGTCCCATAGAGAAGGCAAAAAACACCTCCCACTCACGTCTCCAAATACCTGGTGCCATGACAACCAACTGGCTGCTTCCACGACAATGAGATTGCAGTTGAAAATGTCAGCCCCCGCACCCCCCCCCCCTCCCTCCCTCCCTCGCCCCTCCCAGCTTACAACCCTTGCCCCTACCAGAGAAACACTACAAGACCCCCAGACTCATCCTCACCATCATCCTCACCATCATCATTATACACCATCATCATTATATACCCATGCATTCCCACCCCGCCCCCCGCCCCACCCCCCCCAGAGCCCTTACCCAGCCACCCCCCCAGAGCCCTTACCCACCCATCCCCCCCAGAGCCCTTACCCAGCCATCCCCCCCCAGAGCCCTTACCCACCCATCCCCCCCAGAGCCCTTACCCACCCATCCCCCCCAGAGCCCTTACCCACCCATCCCCCCAGAGCCCTTACCCAGCCACCCCCCCAGAGCCCTTACCCACCCATCCCCCCCAGAGCCCTTACCCAGCCATCCCCCCCCAGAGCCCTTACCCACCCATCCCCCCCAGAGCCCTTACCCACCCATCCCCCCCCAGAGCCCTTACCCACCCATCCCCCCCAGAGCCCTTACCCAGCCACCCCCCCCCAGAGCCCTTACCCAGCCACCCCCCCAGAGCCCTTACCCACCCATCCCCCCCAGAGCCTTACCCACCCATCCCCCCCAGAGCCCTTACCCAGCCACCCCCCCCAGAGCCCTTACCCAGCCATCCCCCCAGAGCCCTTACCCAGCCATCCCCCCCAGAGCCCTTACCCACCCATCCCCCCCAGAGCCCTTACCCAGCCATCCCCCCCCAGAGCCCATACCCACCCATCCCCCCCAGAGCCCTTACCCACCCATCCCCCCCAGAGCCCATACCCACCCATCCCCCCCAGAGCCCTTACCCAGCCATCCCCCCAGAGCCCTTACCCAGCCATCCCCCCCCAGAGCCCTTACCCACCCATCCCCCCCAGAGCCCTTACCCACCCATCCCCCCCCAGAGCCCTTACCCACCCATCCCCCCCCAGAGCCCTTACCCACCCATCCCCCCCAGAGCCCATACCCAGCCATCCCCCCCAGAGCCCTTACCCACCCATCCCCCCAGAGCCCATACCCACCCATCCCCCCAGAGCCCTTACCCAGCCATCCCCCCCAGAGCCCTTACCCAGCCATCCCCCCCAGAGCCCATACCCACCCATCCCCCCCAGAGCCCATACCCACCCATCCCCCCCAGAGCCCATACCCACCCATCCCCCCCAGAGCCCATACCCACCCATCCCCCCCAGAGCCCATACCCACCCATCCCCCCCAGAGCCCTTACCCACCCATCCCCCCCCAGAGCGCCATACCCACCCATCCCCCCAGAGCCCTTACCCAGCCATCCCCCCCAGAGCCCTTACCCACCCATCCCCCCAGAGCCCTTACCCAGCCATCCGGCCCCAGAGTTGGGCACACACATGTCCGTCTCGGCGCTGGGCAAGCACAAAGCCCACGACGAACACCTCCACGCCGTCGACATGAGGGCCAGGCCCAGCACCAGGAACAGCTGCCACTGGAACCTCCCGTGACCGCACTCCTGCATGATGAGCTCGTACTGCTGGGCCAGCTCCTCCTCGTCCGCCCTCCTCTCCTCCTCCAGCTCCTTCAGGCCGTCCGGATGACCCAGAGCCACCTTCCCGTCGGCGGGCTTCCCGTCGCCACCGCGCGCCGGCACCCCCTGGTACTCGCCCTCGTAGATCTCGTCCTCGTCGTCGTGGCCTTCTGTGGCATCGCTCGAGGCCCCTTCGTCGTCGTCGGCGACGGTGGCGCCGCGGTCCCTCGTCATCGTCCTCGTTCTCGAAGCGGTTGTAGTGGCGTTGGGAGGAGTATTCGTCCGCGGCGCGGTCCACCGCCTTGCCCACCTTCTTGGCGGCGTGGCGCTTGGCCTCCTTGGCGATGTCCTTGGCGCCTTTGACCAGAGACGTCCTGTTGCCGTAGCCGTCGTCCATCTTGTTTTTTCGACCGCACCGAGGGGTTGTTCAGCGTTTTCAGCGAGTCTCTGTCCTACAAGCGCGGCCAGCCGCATTTGGAGATGGACACTGCCCAAGGGGTCGGAATGAACGGTGAACTTGGAGAGCTACAGGAGGTCAGAGGTCAGATTTGACCCGGGGCGGCCAGCTGGAGTGCTGAAAAAGTAAAGGGATTGAGGTTAGTTGCAGTACACATGGTATATACAGTATATACACTGAAGTATATACATGTTTACATATACATGTTTACGTGAAGATTCAGGCCATGTCTTTGTTTCTTCTGAGACTGGAATATTCCATCGGTAACCTTGACTACATCATCTTAAATGAACGGAGCTGTTTTTTCCATCTTGTTGTTACTGTGCTGCCTTGAACAGGTTTCCTCTACTGTGTATTGAGCGTGTGTGCGTGTGTGTTTACATGTGTGCGTGTATATGTGTGCATGTGTGTGCATGTGCCTGGCTTCCAGGGACTGGGGTCATGTCCCGCGCCGAGGCCTGACTGTCTGACAGGGACACTGGGAGGAGAGGAGAGGCCCCTCAGAGGAGCTGTCAGCCTCCAGCCTCACCAGCCCTCCTGCCACATCGCTGCCACACATCAGTCAGCCTCCACCACCAGCCTCTCCCCCGGAGGCCTGGGTCAGGGTAGGGGGCTGGGGGACTGGGGGGAGGGGGGGGGGCACAAGCCTCACACAACCACCACACAACTACCACACAACCCCTTTCACAACCGCCAAACAACCGCCACACAACTACCACACAACGATTCAAATAACATGCCAGTGATGTCTGTTCTGATTGGACAGCGACACCGGCTGTACAGTCGGTTCATCTCTCCACCCGCCGTCTCCTAACTTCCGTGTCCCAGCGGAGGAGTGTGTCGTCAGGGCAGCCGAGAGGCAGGGAGTGTGGAGTCAGGGCGGCCGAGGCAGGGAGCGTGGAGTCAGGGCGGCCGAGGCAGGGTCACTGCCCTCGCTAGACGCTGGCAGGTTGATGCATGGTGTTTTCTGTTGGTGCTCTCGCGGAGGAGATAAAACAGAAGGATGGACATGTCAGGCTGGCACAAGCACCGCCACTCCATACAAAGGCAAGCCTAGCCGGCAGGGAGAGATTGGTGCAATGCAGCAGTGAAATGTAGAGGAGAACGCCGTCCAGAGGAACGTTTATCGTCAGGGGGAGTTGTCGTGGGGATGTGCGTGAGGTGTCGTGGGGACAGCTACCGTGCGCGTCACACGTGCACACGTATTCAAACATGTTTGTGGTGAATGTCTCATCGCGGTTTATTTGTCCTCCGGTTTTTCCCGTCTGACTGGGAGAAAACCACACACTTCCTGTTTATCAGCCCCATCTCAATGAAGTCGCCATCTCTGAATGTCCTTTTCTCTTTGGAAACTTCGCCTAAACTCAATTACAGAGATGCAGTTTCCTGTCCGGCAAGCCTGACTTCAGAGCGAGTGGGTCAGGCTGGGTGATTAGCCTTTGGATAAGCTCTGACAGGGTGGGAGAGATGAGAATACCTAATCAAGCTTTAAGCTTTGGGGAACTTTTATTTTGAAGGGAAGGACTCTTCTTTGGAATGTCAGTTCAAAGCCGACTGAAAACAACGTTCATTCTAGAATTCACGACAGAGCAACAAGTCCATGTGGGTCTCTCACCATGATCAACAAGCGCTCTGCTCTAGCCTTTTTTACGTCCTTCTTCTAGACTTTTCCAACACGTAAATCTAGGATCTCTTTTCTCCCTCCCTCCACCTCACTCTTCACGGTTCATAAAATGGCGCAGGCTTCAAAGCGTTCTTCTGAAAGGCAGTTGGGCACTTTAAAGGCCTTTCTTTCTTGTTGACATTTCATTATTCATGATAGGCCTGTCCATCCATTTCCTACATGGGGTAAATATGCTAATGGTCATTAACGCTGGCATTTATATGTCTCTGTGCACCAGGTGCCAGAGAGATAAGACAGTCATGAGGAAACAGCCCATGCAGCGATGCTACATGTACATCTAAATATGAACACACACACACACACCAACCAACCATACACACACATTTCTACCAATCACACACTTACCCACCACAAAAACAAACACACGCACACATACACAAACTGAACACACACACGTACACATACACAGACAGACACACACACACACACACACACACACACAATGCTGAATCTTCTACCAGCAGCCATCAAACTGCCTCACCGAGCCACCCGGCCCCCCCAAGAATGTGTGTACAGTGATTGGGGTTAATATAACAAGTAGCCTTATGATGTGTTTTAAGCAATCAGCAAAATTCCTGCTGGTTCTGAATCAGCTGCCTGCTGGCAGAGAGGGAATTATTTCCTCCCAGTTGTGCTGTCATGGCCCGTCGACACCGTCCAGCCACCTTCATTAATCACACACACCACACAGACACACACACCACACAGACACACACACCACACACACACACACCACACACAAAAAGACACCACACACGGACAACACACACCACACAGACACACACACCACACACACCACACACAAAAAGACACCACACACGGACAACACACACCACACACACACACACCACACACAAAAAGACACCACACACAGACAACACACACCACACACACACACCCACCCACACCCACACACACACACACATGAATATACACCACACACCTTGCCAGGCGACAAGCACATTTGGCAGAGGGACGTTCTGTGCCATTCTGCTCAAACAAAGAACAGCACAGTAATCTAAACCGATATAAAAGCTTTATAGCGATCAGACCAGGCATAAAGTGTCCTCTAATAGCCGTAATTTGCCTATGAGCTGGAAAAGACTATTTCAAAATCTTCATTATAGACTGTTAGGAAGTCAAGTTTATACTCACAAACACCCACACCCACACACACACACACCCACACACACCCACACACCCACACACACACACCCACAAACACCCCCACACACACACACACACACCCCAGCTGCCTAGCTGCGTGCTGTAATGTGATGATGGATGGAGGTCTGGGCTGACTGGCTGCTGGGACCAGGCCAACAGGTGCAGGGTGCCACCAGGACACACACACAGGTCTGAGACAGGTGTGTGTGTATATGTGCGTGAGTGTGAGCGCGTGTGTGTGTGTATATGTGCATGTGGGTGAGTGTGAGCGTGTGTGTGTGAATTTGTGTGAATGTGTGTGCATGAATGTGTGTGTGTGGGTGTATGTGTGTGTGTGTGTGTGTGTGTGTCGGAGGTCCAGTAGAAGGCCACCAAACCATCCTGCAGCCCCTCTCCTCCACCAAACCATCCTGCAGCCCCTCTCTTCAACCAAACCGAATGATGGAAAACACTTATGTTTCCTCATGCTGTTCTGGTTGTTAGGTTCTGCCACTGAGAAAGTGAAGCCTGGTTGCTCAAGGTGCCACTGGAAGGGAGCCATCCAGACATATTCAGTGACCTCTCTGTGATACTGGTGAGCTTCAAATGTGTGTGTGTGTGTGGATCGCGTGGTTCATGACCTCTCTCTGTAGGGAGGGGCTATTCTGGTTCCACTCCAGCGCTCCACTGACAGCTCGTGACATCATGAGGCAAGGCTCTGGTGTTGTGTGGTGTGGGTGAGTTCGTGAAGAAGCATTCTAGATCATTCTTTTTAACGAGTCTTAACCAAGACAATGGATCACAGCAACTTGCCACTAGTGGCTGTTTATTGTCTAATAGACTGAGTTCAGTCGGTGAAATGTTCACATATGCTCACCTACAGCCTGAGTTGCAAGTGATTTGATGTAAATATATTCCTCGCAAATGGCGATATTGTACAATTTAAAGAATGACAACTGGATGTGCATTTGCATTCACATCCCTCCTTCTCCTCCTCTCCATCCCCTCCCCCAGCCGCCAACCCCCCCCCCCCCCGCCCCCCCACCACCACCACCTTCACCCCCCCCCCACCCTCACCCCCCTTCCTATTCACCCCGGGTTCCCCCACTACCCCTCCGTCTGAGAGCGCGACGGCTATAGAAGGAGCATCAATCACAGGTTGGGATTTTGACGCAAACTGCATCCTGTAATGAGATTTCGGGCTGTCCTGACGTTGTGCTCGGAGATCAATCCCTCTCGTCCGTAAACAGGCAGCCAGGCAATAACTCAGTAAGCGCTATCGAACACAGCCCAGTTTAATGGATGGATCCATTCTCCGTGTGTATGTTGCTGCAGTATATTGCTGCGTTTGTGTGAGTGTAACCTGTAGCGAAAGGAGTGCGGTTGCCAACAACGGGTTGGGGAGTGATGTAAGTGGCTATGTGATACCGACTACAAATGGACAATCACATCTGAGTGTGGCGTGGAGATTATTGACAGATCTAACGGCTGAAGGAGTATCAGTTCCGCAATCAATTCTTGTGAAATAATTAAATATTCCGTCAAAACGTGTTTCATAAAACATTGAAATCGAGTGTGGCTTTCAGAAGATTGCGTTGATTTTGCCAATAGACTTAGACACTTATTTAAGCATATTTCAGGAATCAATACTGAAGTTTAATTCGTGGCATAGTGTGCTCTAAAGTGACGGATGTGTCAGCGAGTCAGGACTCGTCAACAGTGGACATAAGTTAGCTGTTCAGAGCCCGGTGGGCTCAAGGCCAGTTGTAAGTTTTCAATCGTGAGTCGTGACACCCCGTCAAGAAACTTTGACTTACGCATGTTAGCGCAACTATATATGGCGTTATATGCACATTTGGAAGTAAACCCTTAGAGTTCATACGTAGTTTGGTAACATTTAGCTCATAACAAACCGATGTCAAATTTAGCAGAAACAACAGAAAACTAAAGGTTCCACGGTGCTGGCCAAGCAGATATATATTTTGTGTTAAATATAGAAACTACTCACCGTCTACAGAAGATGGTTGTGATGGTTGCATTTAGACATCGCAGGGAGTCCGCTGTGAGCCGTTCTTGAAAATGTTTGGAGGTTTCCCTCGCGACACAGGAACTGAGTTTGTGGCCGCCTAACGAGCTTTCTGTCTTCTTCTTCTTCTTCTTTTCTATTCACGATGCAGCGGTGCCTCTGCAGCAGTCCAAGAAAGCACAGTGGCGGAGGGGGAATTTCTAAGAGAGAGAGAGAAAGAGAGAGGTAGAAAGAGAGAGAGGTAGAAAGAGAGAGAGAGAGAGGTAGAAAGAGAGAGAGAGAGAGAGAGAGAGAGAGAGAGAGAGAGAGAGAGAGAGAGAGAGAGAGAGAGAGAGAGAGAGAGAGAAAGAGAGAGGGGGGGGTATAAAGAGAGGGAGTGAATGGTGAGGGCATGGGAGGGGGTGAAGGGGGAAATTGAATCAATAATTGAATCCTATGAATTGGAGTGGGCAGCAGTTCCGTATAATGAAAACACAACTCATATACAACGAAGTACTACAAATACCTTCAAAGACAACATCACGAAGAACGTAAGGGGATAAAGATCAATGGGCGGTTTTCATTGGGATTCGCAATGTAGCCTCGCGGCTCTCAGTTTGTTTTTGGATTCCGCTCTGTACCTTGGAGACTTAGTTGGTTGCATTGGCGGGTTACTTTTACCCAGGCTAATATGTTAATTATAAAGAAAATTCATTTGCATGGAGAAGCGGGAGATTATATAGAGGACTCATTAGTGGAGCGCACGCAGGGCGATCTGTATGTGTGAACTGTCCATGGTGCTGAATCAGAACACAAAGACTTCTGAATTGCCGGCAAATTTTTCAAAAAGCACCTCTTCTAAGATGTCAACTGTGTAATAGAATATTCCTTCCTTATTGGGGCATTATTCAACAAGTGGGTATACCTCACAGTCCTTGGCAAGCATTATGCTTTCAAATAAAGAATACAAATAAATGATTTTAAATGTGAGGTGAGATCTATGGCTTGAGTGTGTGTTTGTGTGCTGCTTATATCTCCAGAGAGAGAGAGAGAGAGAGAGAAAGAGAGAAAGGTGAGACAGATAGAGAGTGGGAGAGAAAGAGGGAGAGAAAGAGAGAAAGAGTGAAAGAAAAGGGAGAGGGGAGAGAGAGGGGAGAGAGAGAGTCGGAGGGACGGAGAGAGAGAAAGCACCGAGGCAGCCATGTTGAATTAAACACTGTAGGTTTTATGGCTGAAGGAGGTCCCTGGAGATGCTTCGGAGCCGAACCCCCTTCCCCAAAAAGCCTTCCTATTCCGCTTGGCCAGAGAGGGGCCATTATAAACTCCAGTGCACGAGTTTCTCCCTCCTCTCCTCCGCTCGCGGAAATAACCATTAGGAGAAAAAATCTCAAACAGGGAGGAAGGAAGCTTGGAAAGCCCTTTTCTTTTTTCGAGGCTCAAATAAAAATGCTAATATCTTCTGCCTTTATACCCACCAGCTGCTGTTTCATTTGAGGACTGAAATGAATTCACACGTGCGTGCTCACAGGCACACGCACACGCACGCACAAACACTCCGAGTTTTCGATCACTTTCACTGATTGCTCCGTCATTAAAGGAACATGAGGTTTTGTAACTTCTCCACCACATGCACCAGGCTCAGAGCATCTGGTAGGGTTCGGTCTGCGTCTGAATGCAGAGAGTCAGTTGGCTGAGCGGTTAGGGAAGCGGGCTAGTAATCAGAAGGTTGCCAGTTCGATTCCCGGCCGTGCCAGATGACATTGTGTCCTTGGGCAAGGCACTTCACCCTACTTGCCTCGGGGAGAATGTCCCTGTACTTACTGTAAGTCGCTCTGGATAAGAGCGTCTGCTAAATGACTAAATGTAAATGTCTTCAGAAAGGAAAACTCTGCCCCTTTTGGATTTGAACAACTTCCTCATCACCCATGATCCTTCAACATGCGCCTTCTCTCTCAGTCTCTCTCTCTCTCCTCTGCCACAGTATCCTTCGCATCCACGTTCCGGTGAGTGCACAAGTGCACACGGAGTACAGACCGTGCCACCAGACAGACGGACCACAGAGATCGTGACGACGGGAGGAGGAGAGAAAGAGGGGGAGAACGGAGAGATGAAGAAAGAGTGCAGGCGAGTTGCGTATACTGTGGCGCACAGAATGACACAGGGCCTCGGGGCGGCAAGCTGAGCTGCTCCATTATCGGCTGAATCCATCTCCCTATGTGTGTGTGTGTGTGTACCTCCCTGCATGCGGTACACACACACACGCACACAGACATTTTTGTTTCCGTTCCTGTCTTTTGTTCTCTTCATAACTTGGCATGCTTGACATTTATAAACTTTCTCTCTCACCCCTCCCCGGGGCAGCATATTTAGGTGCAAACTGTCTCAGCAGTTTAGGGGGAAGTGTGATATGGAGTTTAATTGATTTCTAATTACACGGTATGGTGGGCGCATAATTTCATGCAAATAGGCGTAAAAACAAAGGGGGTTGTTAACAAGAACCGCTTTAGAATGCATCACTTTGTTCCTCCCTAATTATATACTCCTCTCGCCACTCTATACTCCACACATGTGTGTGTGTGTGTGCGTGTGTGTGTGTGTGTGTGCGAGAGAGAGAGAGACAGAGGGAGTAAGATGTGAACCCATGGAGTAGACCAGTTGAGACTGGACATCATTTATAGGAGCCTCTCTGTCATTAAGTTGGATTGTGATAAAGAGTCTGCCTACACACACACACACACACACACACACACACACACAGAGGGAGAAGTCCTGTTTATGGAAAGTGAGTGGGACTTAATTACACATTGCAATCACCCATTGTATCTCCAGCCCACCACACGTTTACACAATCACAACACATAATAAACTCCTAAAACACACACACACACAAAAACGAAACTTGAATTCAGCGGTTCCTCCTAGAACTCTCCAGTATTCATACGTCATCCAGAATACGGACAAGGACTGATCCGTCGTTCTGCTGGTCTTCAGTGCCCCGGTCAGACCAGAGGACAGAAGCCTCCGAGGACTGAACCATTGCTATGCTGCTTTACGTAGCGAGACCCAACAGCACTCTGGGATATCTGGGGAGGTCACGGCAAGGTTAATTACATCTCTTAACACAAAGAGGTGAAGGGTCGCAGAGGAGTAGAGTGCATGGAAGAGGAGGTGGGGGAGGAGGAGGGGAGCGTAAAAAGGGAAAGGCGTTACCAGCCTGGGAAGAGGAGAGGATGTGACAGGAAGGAGGAAGAGAAGAAGAAGAAGAAAGAGAAGAAGAAAGAGAAGAAGAAAGAGAAGAAAGAGAAGAAAGAGAAGGAGGAAGAGAAGAAGAAAGAGAAGAAGAAAGAGAAGGAGAAAGAGAAGAACAAAGAGAAGAAGAAAGAGAAGAAGAAAGAGAAGGAGAAAGAGAAGAAGAAAGAGAAGAAGAAAGAGAAGGAGAAAGAGAAGAAGAAAGAGAAGGAGAAAGAGAAGAAGAAAGAGAAGAAGAAAGAGAGGGTGACAGAGCTAGACTAGAAGGAGGACTGGAGACGGGAACCAGCCCTGGCAGCAGCGGGGAGGTGCAGTCCAAGCCGACATGAGATCATGTAGCATGTACAGCATAAATACAGTACGTATGTGTGTAAGAAGTACGTACAAATGCACGTTTCACCAAATGAAATTAAATGCATTTTTTAGTTCCATTGAGAACAAAGAGCATGGTCTGATTCAGCCAAGCCAGGGATCTTTTGCGTCGTCGCCTTTTAGAACTGCGAGAGGAGAGGATACTTTGGTCCAGGAGTCTTTTGCAAATGTCAAAATGTCAAGCTGCCCCCCCCCCTCCCGGGTTTGCCAAGAGACAGAATGACGCAGGTACTGCTCCGTAAACAAAGACGATGAGAGCTGGAGATTCATTTTAAGGACACAGTGTAGAAGTCTGTGTCAGGTGGCTGAGCGGTTACGGAATCAGTTCGGGCTAGTAATCAGAAGGTTGCCAGTTCGATTCCCGGCCGTGCCAAATGACGTTGTGTCCTTGGGCAAGGCACTTCACCCTACTTGCCTCGGGGGGAACGTCCCTGTACTTACTGTAAGTCGCTCTGGATAAGAGCATCTGCTAAATGACTAAATGTAAATGTAAGTCTGAGCCCATTCAAATATATCTTGTCATGACATTTGGGATGCCACCTGAATGGGACACAGAGAAATTTCATGCATTTTCCATGCATTTCGTTTCATACTGCGAATGCTCCTGCGAAGTGTTAGGGCCTGTAGACATTACTCTCACAAACACATGACACAGAGCCTCTGGTATACCTTCACATTGAATGCGATGTTGAATAGCTGAAAAGCTACTCTGTGAACAGTGAAAAGACCATCCCTTCCCAAGACACAAGCCTGGTGATGCTCACAAACACCCCCAAAGGGCTCGACCCCCCCCCCCCCTCTCTCTCTCTCTCTCCCTCTCTCTCTCTCTCTCTCTCTCTCTCTCTCTCTCTCTCTCGCTCGCTCTCTCTCTCTCTCTCTCTCTCCCTCCCTCTTCTTGTCTTCTTTCTCCCCAGAGCTATCCTCTCCCATACAACACCATCAAATAGAGAACAGGAAGTGCGTGTGTGTTCGTGCACGCTCGTGTGTGTGTGTGTGATCCACCACAGGCTGTACAATTTTCCTCTATGAACTCAAGGATCCACACAAGGCACTTAGTTTTCTGAGTGACCCGCAGTAATAAAAAACGCTGTCACAATCTATGTGTTTGAGTGTGTATTTCGGTGTGTGTGTGAGAGAGTGAGTGACATCCTCAGGGCTGTTTACCGTGTGTGTGTGTGTGTGTGTGTGTGTGTGGGTGTATAGTTTCTGCCGGTGTCCTGCACAGACGTGACTGAATATCGTCATGTCAGATATAATGCAATGAGGCAAGAGTGGGCGGAAAAAGCTAGTACACATCAATCATGGTGGTGCGTGTTCACATTAGATTAACTCACTTGACCTGTGGGCTCCAGGCTGCATGTGGGGCAGCCACACAGGCACCTGGCTGCTGTACTGGGTACCTCAGACAACATCCATTCAGGACCAGCCTGTTGTACCCTGCCCTGATCTGTTGAAGGGTGCCCAGACTGCCCACGAAGCATATTCAGTGTTTGTAACTCTCACACACATGTTCTTTTACTAAATGGAGTCCTTTGTGTTTTCTCGGTGTGTGCTAGCGCTTGCTATGAGCTGTTGAGGAGGCAGATACTGAAATCCGTGGCACACACACGCACACACACACACACTATAAGAGGTGGATGTCTGTGATGTCCCATCATCGACTCATCTTTCATTAGACGGCTGCTTAATAGATGGATAGTGACAGTGACGTTAATTGCTTCTCTTCCTCTCTTCGTTCGGCCGAGGTGGGAGACAGGAAGGGAGAGAGGGAGAGGGAGGGAGAGGGGGAGAGAGGGAGGGAGAGAGGGAGAGGGGGAGAGAGGGAGAGGGGGAGAGAGAGAGAGGGAGAGAGGTAGAGAGGGAGACAGGAAGGGAGAGAGGGAGAGAGGGACATGGGGGTTGCCGTAGCAGAGAAGAGAGCAGTGACTGTAGCCTGGATATAGCGTTTGTATACAGTATCTGCTGATGTTCCATGCACCATCTAAGAGTTCAGGAATAAACCCAGTCAGGCAGGAAGACGTTTAACAGACGCAGCGGCGGCAGAATCAGCAGTGGGTGCACTGTTCTGGCACACATGCTAAACAGTTGACGATCATGTGCACTTTGGGGTCACGTTGCCAGGGAGACGGAGTGAGCCGTCACCGTGAGAATAAGTGGAGTTCATTCAGACCAAAAGTGAGTCACCTGAGTTTACAATGAGGCACCCTGGTAATGAGCATTAAAAATCACTGACCTAAGGAATTCATTAGGAATAAAAGGGTATATATATCAAATATTAGATTAGATTTGAATCATCTTGGGAATCCAAGATGGCGGCATGTGCACAACTCGAGGCATTCCAATATATATTCCAGTAAACATTTCACTTTACATTCCACCATACTGCATATTCCACCATATAGTCAATGATCCTGAAGTACAAGTCTGAAATACCCAGCCTATCACGTTCTGCAGAGGAACCGCACAGCTGAAATGTGAATATTTATCATTTCAGTGGTGTCGTTCCCCAGCCCAACCTCGTCAAGAGGTCCATGAATCTGACCGCAGACAGAACGCCACGAGACCCCCCCCCCGGTCCCCCAGCACGTCTGTCTCCCTCACAGATGTAATTGGACCTGCTTGGTCTCTGACGACCCGCCATGAATCCCCCGCTGATGTCATTCACGGGACATTGTTCCCAGTCGCAAGGAGCCGTAATGGATCCGCAGCCGGCCGCTCCGGGCTTCTAGTCGCTCTCTCTGTCTCCCTGACAGGCCTCCGCCTAATGAAACTGGACAGCGGGCTGGGATCCCGGCCAGGCGCAGGTGAACGCAGGCGTTCACGCCGGGAGGGAGGACGGTCAGAGCGGAACATCCATGTCCAGAACTCTGCCCTCGCTTGAGAATAAGGGAGATGTCGTTTACGGAACTAACGCTCACTAGGATTCAGTCCATTCGAAAGCTAGACAACCGCACTTGCATGATAGTGTATAGTTAGAGAGAATGTTTCTCCCTTTTTTTCTCTCTCTGAGTTTTCCTGGGAGTTTTTCCTTGTCTTTCTTGAGGGTTTAGGTTGGTTGAGGGGCAGTGCCATGGGCATATGTGAAGCCCTCTGTGACACTGCTTGTAAAACAAGGGCTGTGCAACCAAAATTTGATTTGATACTGCATCAAAAAGGGTCTCATTTGTTCTTGCACAGAATGGTCCTGCGTCAGAAGTAGAACACACTGGCCTGACTCAGAAAGGTTAAGAACACATGAGGTTGAAATATGGACTAATCTGAAAGAATCTGTATGAGGTATTGACTATTCCTCCCAGCCACCCTCTTCCTGATTTACTGAGTGGAGGGTCATGGGGGCGGAGATGGACTGGTGGGAGGGGCAGGGGGGGGGGGAGGGGGAGCTAGTCGTAAGGCAGAGACTTGGTGATGGAGGGGTGGAGAGTCTGAGGGCAGGAACCACAGAGATGTAGAATATGAATCTGTCCAGAGAAGGGAGGGGGAACTGGAGCATACTCTGTCATCCATATGTTTTATTGTGCTGTTAGCAACCTCCCTCTCCAGTCACAGTGTGTGTGTGTGTGTGTGTGTGTGTGTGTGTGTGTGTGTGTGTGTGTGTGTGCATGTGTGTGTGTGTGTGCGTGTGTGTGTGCATTCCAAAGGTGGGGCACCTGTGGAGTACAGATTGCTCTTGAGGAAAGTGGTGGTGGCCTGAATGACATGCCCGTCCGTTGAGCAGAAAGCCAGCGAGGAGAGAGAGAGAGAAGAACACAATCAGCAGCCAGGCTTCCATCGTCATTACTCATGTCATCCATCTGGCTGGACAGTGTCACTGTCAGCCTGCCCCTTTCCCTGTCACCGTGACACGGGACATCCATCCACTTTACCTCAAACCATGCAATCTCCCGAAGATGCTTCTGTGACCACAATAATGTCCGTCATTACAATCATCATCATCATCAGTGAAATGATGCGCTCTGTAAAGGGCACAGGGGAACACGTCGCTCCAGACCTCTCCCGGTGGAGGAGACGAACACCGAGGAGATGGTCGCCATCCTCCTGTGACACAACAAGAAGAGGTCGTAGACATTAGTGACATTCAGAAGAACGTAATGACAGAGATAATGTTAACAGTTTCGCTGTCCAATCGGGGATAAGAAAGGAGGTTGCCAAGGAGATGTCTTCCTGTGTCTTATTAAGTCATTTAGCAGACGCTCTTATCCAGAGCGACTTACAGTAAGTACACGAGAGGAGAGGAGAGGAGAGGAGAGGGGAGGGGAGGGGACGAGAGGAGAGGAGAGGGGAGGAGAGGAGAGGGGAGGGGAGGGGAGAGGATAGAGGAGAAGAGGATGGAGAGAAGAGGAGAGGAGTGGAGAGGAGAGGAGAGAAGAGGAGGGTGTGGGGGCAGCACGACTGATTCTGCACAAGGCGGGGGGGGGGGGGGAGGAAGAAAGGAGCTAGCTCAGCAGTGTTGAACCCGGGGGAGGATTCTCCCTCCCACTCCGCTCACGACTCACAGCGCCAGAACGCATCACATGACTCAGTGTCCAAGCCCCTCTCGCTACGACAGGGATTTCCTTGGATGGTGAGTCCCAGTGCTCTGTAACAGCTGGCAGCTTCCCTCCCTGTGGACTGATAAGGAAGATGGACAAGTCAAAGTTCATTACTAAAGATACGTTTTAGAGCATTTCTGTTTTATTGGGACAATGACAGTGTTGGGTGGGTACAGGATATTATTTTCCCCACAGATGAACATCAGAAGCCCACACCCTCACACACGTCCACTGGAAAGGGCGTGGGATTGGGGAAGGTCTCCCTCCCTTTCCCCAAAGATTTCGCTAATCAACACGGCTCCAGTGCTGGTACCCTCCCTGAAAGAATCCCAAACGCTATATTCTTGCTTGACGAAGCTGAACTCAGAGAGCGGGCCTTCAACACAAAGTCGTTTGTTTTTTCTTTCACACTCTGAACTCGGTGGACGTGCACCAAATCTTCCAAAGGCCGTGTTAGTCAGGTCTTCTGAAGAGAGCCTTGCTGCAGAGTGACAGAGGACTGGAACCACTCCCACGAACAAGCGCTGGGAGGAGAGCGGCCGCCGGCAAACACAGCCGTGACAAATCCCCACGTCGGGCCATTGTCACGAAGGATTACTCATTTAGTCACATTTTCTCTCTCTCTCACACTCTCTCTCTCTCTCTAACACAGACACACACACACGCACACACACACATAGGTGTTTTGAGCATCCAGTAAATTTAAACCATGTTTAAATTT
Source organism: Osmerus mordax (assembly GCF_038355195.1). NCBI lineage: Eukaryota > Metazoa > Chordata > Actinopteri > Osmeriformes > Osmeridae > Osmerus > Osmerus mordax. The sequence goes on along the minus strand of NC_090069.1, from coordinate 2,288,581 downwards.
TTTTTTTTTTCAATGAAAACAAAAGTATGGATTCTGTACCTTATCATTGTTGGTAGAGCTTAACCGACATGCTCAACAGCTCTGCGGCCTTGCAATACAGAACACAGTGCTTATTGTACCGTATGAGATCTGTCAATGTTATGTGATTGTAAGGGAGTCCAACATTTATCCTAGATAGGCGAAATCCTACTTTGGCATCTCTGTCTCTTTCTCTGGTCTCTCTCTCCGGTCTCTCTGGTCTATTTCGGTCACCAGAGCCTTCTTCACAACGACAGGAAACAACAGTCACTGTTTTCTGGGAGTAGACACGTTTGAAAACACACTCCATCAGGACCAATCAAAACTGTTCCATGGTGCCTTCTTAGATGATTACTAGCTATCATTTCGACACATTGATCTCCAAAAATGTAAAGAGCCTTGACATCTCAACAATTTGACAGGAAACATAATCATCTATTTTGAAAACGTAAAACCCTGTTATCACCTTACCGGGGGGAAATGTTCCAACAGAGGTATATTTCCATGGCAACTGAGGGAGTGGAAGCTTTTAAGGCATACTGTATAACATTTGGCATGTGAAACTGGGATGGTGGTAATGACTGCACACACACACACACACACACACACACACACAGAGCCTCTGTCATCTGTGCATCACTCAGTCACTGTGAAGCAGTTAAGTCTTGTCTCTCAGTCTCTCTCAATAATGCAGATGCTAAATTTGCATGAACTGAAATCCATGCTGGCTGTGATACTCTGTTAGAAACGAGAATAAACTGAGAATATCCTATATTCGAATCCTATTCAACTCATTTTCGAATGAGTTATTACAAAATACATTTAGGGCTGCATTCAAAATGGCTTATTCTCTTTCCATTCCTTTCCATTCCTTTTTTGTTGTGGTAGTCGAGTTCAGCAAAGGTGGTTAGCCCAGAGTTTATCCTTGGTCATTTAAGTCCTTAGATATCAGTAACTGATATGGTATGACTCAAGATTTGGCCACACAGGCAATAGAAGAGGCATCCTACGCACACACACTACACACACACACGGTCCAGAGAGTTCTCTAAATCCTTTTAAACGTTCCATGTTCTCCTCCTACAGTCTCACTCGCACTTCTCTCTTCCTGTCCTTCTGCCTTTCCCCTCTCATCCTCCTTTCCTTATCTTACTCTCCCTCTAGTTTCAAGTTGAACATTTGGTCCCAGCATTTCACTCCCCCTGGGGGGGGGGGGGGGGGGGGGGGGGGGGGGGGGATCTCATCATCACACAAACACGTCTCGGGCGCCAGGAGCTCCTTCTGTCTCCGTGGTTACGCATCGAACAGATCTGTTCCCCCGTGTGAGCGGCGTCACGTCTGCACCTGCGCGTGCTCACCTGTCGGACACGCCCCCCGCCTCCCTCACGGGCGTCGCCCCCGCCACGCCTACCATCTCCCGCTCGACCCCTCCGAGGCTTACCCGCGGCCATCTCTCTCTCTCGCAGAGATCCTCCATTAACTTTAATGGCTGTCGTCTCCCGGTGGCGGGTTATGCTAATGAGAGGGCCCTGCGGAGAGCTAGGAATATGGAGAGGGTTGGTACCACCACGCTGGTCTGGATGCTGGTCATGTATTTGCATATATATTGCAACTTTAGTGTTTGTACATTCTGGGACGGAGACAAACGTTAATTGTTTATCATAGCGGGATGTGAATAAAAGGGGGATTTTCTTTCAGCTTTCAGCTGTCTTTTTGTCGTCGCCGCCCCCCCTCCCCTCGGACATATGTGTGCATGTGTTTGTGGGTGTCTATGGCAGGGGCATAAGTTTCATGATACTACAGTATCATACTATTCAATATGTTCACCTCGGACATATGTGTGTGTGTGTGTGTGCCATTTGATGACGCACAGGAGTATTTGACAGCAAACCTATTTGACGGAAGAATGGGAAATACTGTGTGCAAGGACTAGAGAGAGGAAAAGAGAGGGAGAGAGAGAGAGGGGGGGGGAGAGAGGGAGAGAGAGAGAGAGGGGGGGGGGGAGAGGGAGAGAGAGAGAGAGAGAGAGAGAGAGAGAGAGAGAGAGAGAGAGAGAGAGAGAGAGAGAGTGGGAGGAGCAGCAGTGTAGCCTGCTGGTTGCTCCTCAGAGCTGTATCACCACTGGAAAGACTAGCAACCTTGTAACACAGGAACACACAGAACTGTTTTTTACAGTCTCACAGTGGGTGAGAATTCTTTCTTCTTCAGTCTTTACACCTCAGTTGGGTGTCTGGCAAGTCTAAACATAATGGACGCTTCAGTAACCGCAATCGTAAAACAGCGTTGATACGTGCAGTCAGTGAACAGCATTGCATCCGCATAATTGTAGTGTAGAATGAGTCCGGCAAAGGGTCTGCAATACCCATTAAACTGTAGCTTTACGACGTCCAAGTGCTTTTATTTTCCCTTGTCGAAGCAGAGAATTGGCTTGTCAAAAGGGGTGATGAAAAAGTTCATGGTGGGCACAGCATGAGAGAAAAGACTGGCTCCAAACACCCACGTTAACTGTGTTCCTCTCTGTGTCCAATGATGATCATGTTCACCAGGGTTACGGAGGGGAGAACGCGCCAACCATAAAAAAAAAAACGGTTTCTCTCTCCATCCCTTTTCCCTCGCCTCGTCATCTCGTTCCCCCGTCCCGGCCCCCTCCCCCTGGGTAGTAAAGGCCCTGCAGCATGCTCTGGTTCTGGATGAGGAGCCCCAGCAGGCTGGGAGGAAGACCGTCACAAGTGGAGTGTGTATTCCCTCAATATGGAGAGGGTTTGGATAGGGGGTGGGGGCTTTCTCAATCATGCGGATGACGATCACAATTCTGTTCCGGAGGAAAAGCGCTGAGTTGGTGCAGGCCGCCCGCCCGCCTTGGGAAGGTCAGGCCGTTCCCGAGTCCCTGACGAACGAGCCGCGATCTTGACTGACGATCGCTCACGTCACGGTCTGCTGTGTTTGGGAGGGGACTGAGAGGAGCCGAGGGCACAGACGCATAAACGCGTGGACAAAGACACACACACCGACCATATGCACGCTTAAACGTCACGCACGCAAAAGCACACACATTCCAGCTCTGTTGTTGACAGTTATTTCTTAATCATGGAAACACTTTCCGATGGCAAGGCACGGGTTTTCCCATGTTTCCCAGAGGCCTGAGGTCAGTTTGATTAAGGAAAAGGGGCTATTTTTCTACTTTTCTGCGTAGCCTGCCATCCACTGGGGGGCACCACAGTCTCTCAGACTGTTAAGAAGGAACACTATGTAAGGAGTCAGGTGGCTGAGCGGTTAGGGAATCGGGCTAGTAATCTGAAGGTTGCCAGTTCGATTCCTGGCCGTGCAAAATGACGTTGTGTCCTTGGGCAAGGCACTTCACCCTACTTGCCTCGGGGGGAATGTCCCTGTACTTACTGTAAGTCGCTCTGGATAAGAGCGTCTGCTAAATGACTAAATGTTCAATGTAAATGATCCCACAGGCCTGAGGTCAGTTTGATTAAGGAAAAGGGGCTATTTTTCTACTTTTCTGCGTAGCCTGCCATCCACTGGGGGGCACCACAGTCTCTCAGACTGTTACTAAGAAGGAACACTATACACAGTGAGAATTGGTGTTTTACTGGTTAGCTAAGGCTTTTATGTATGATGGTGCATACAGTCAGGCAATGTGTAGGAGCTCAAGTAATTCATATCAAACATTAAGTTCATAGAATAACAAGTCCATATTAATTACGTTCTACTTGTCTGTATCTACGATCTCACTCTGGTCTCCCTGGATAGAGGCGAGCTCAGCGGCCAACCTCTGCTCGCTCGCCAGGTCACCCAGACCTCGAAACCAGCGGTGTCCATGGCAACCTCCAGGTAATGGGGTTGACTGCCCTGCAGTGCCAAACTGGTGGAGCGTGCATCTCCCAATGATCATCCAGGGACAGTACAATCTGACAACCGCAATCATTCACCATCGGTTGTGACGTAGCACAGGCCTCACTGGCTAGGCTTGTTCCCTGGTGCTGTTTATCAACCCTTTGTTTTTTATCTGTCTCGGTGGATCAATGGTCAGTCAAACAGCTGGTCAGTCACCACAGGCAAGTCAGAGCAGGACATATGCCTCCACCCCACAAATACACACCGTTAAAACCCTGGAATAACATAGTCGTACTGATTTCCTGTGTTTTGTAGCTCTGAGGGATTTTTTTTTATTTTTTACTTGAAGCATTTGATAAAGTACCAGAACTTTTTCCACACTGCAATGGTGGTCATTCCTTTAACACGATTGTTGTTTTGGTGCGTTTTCTATGAATGGTACAGGAGCTGGCGTCCTCAGCGACACATTTGGATGTGTTTACTAAACATTTGCTCGAGGAACAGTTCTAGGAACTGTCACACCCCCACCTACAAACACGCACGCGCTCATTCAGGTCAGAATGGCCTGCTGATCGTGCCACTGTTTGTCCCTGTTTCCTCATCTTTACATCACGCAGTGTAGAAACACAATAGTGGTTATAAATCCTTGCCAGGTACCGCATCCACACACACCATCAGCCTTTCCAAGCTCACGCTTTCCTAAACAGCCTGCCATCTGTTTCCATTCAAACGGCTCGTTCATAAACAAACGCCGTCAACATCGTAGAGGTAAAACAACGGCGCTTGGTGTTGATGCATCGGACCTCAGAGAGCCTATAGCCTCACCGGGCTGCTGGCTCGCACCAGTGGTGTGACCAGAAGGTCAGTACAGTAGAATGACGTCTTCATACCCACAGCAGAGTAAACCCTATAATATAATATAGTAAAGTCCTCATATCAATGACATATCAATGTACATATCAATGATGAAAACCTTTTTTCAAAACCTTTTTTCGAAAATGTTTTTTCAACCTTTCAAAACGTTTTTTTCAAAAATGTAAAAACGATACTTTTTTAGGCGTTTCATATGTGTCGATGCGAGCATTTCAGATATGTGGATGTGAGTTTTCAGTACTATGGATGCGTGTGAAAATTTCACATGTGAATGTGTATGTTTCATATGTGTTTGTGTAAGAACAGTCTGAATTATTTCCTAAACGGCCCCTGATACATACATGTGCCGTACACAAACATCCCATTTGAGCTTGTCATCGAACTGTTTGGCGATTACTGACATGTAATGATGTGTAATGAGCTGGAACTGTTTGCTAGGAATGCTCGGTGTTGTTTGCAGTCACGTTGAGTGATTTGTAGTGAGCCTGAGTGTTCTAACACACAGTGGTCCCTTACAGTGCTGACACACAGTGCTTTCCAATGTGACTCTACCCTCTGAATAGCTTCTAAATGCTAATGAACACTGTCTAATGGGGGTGGGGGTGTAGGAGGTGAAGAGATTTGGCAGTAAATTCAGTCCTTAACTGACCAGTTACATAATATCCTGAAAGGGCTAACCATTGATTCTTTTTTAGGGGCCAAGACAAAAGAGTTCTATTCCTCTAATGATGTGATCTCAGATCACACAGTAAGGCTTAATCACATTCCCCCTGAAGCATACACGGTCAAAGGGTGGTAAACCACCCTTGTTGCGAGGCTTTGAGAGCTGTGGATTTTTCCAGAACCCTCAGGCTGTTGCCGAATGTTGTGACAAGGTACCAGTGTGTTGTCATGACCACATGGGCAGTGTGACAGTTGACACAGAGAACGCTGCCAAGGAAGTTGAAGGCAGGGCAGCGACTCAGTCATGGGCCTGACCCTGGGGACATGGCTAAACCCACATCATCCGTCTCTAGGAGAGCTCGCCACGGCAACCCCACTGTCATCATTCTCAGGACAGGAGGAAGAGAGATGGTGGAACAGCGGAGCGCTGATGAGAGGAGCGGCGAAAGAAACCGTGAAAGACAAGGGGAGAGAGAAAGGGAGAGAGAAAGAGAGAGAGAGAGAGAGAGAGAGAGAAGGATGGAGTGAGAGAAAGAGAGATGCCGTGAGCATGTAGACCCTGAGCAGAATCACTAGTTCTAGGATGGATGGATGATTGGATGGATGACTTGAGGGATGAGCGAGGGACGCTAAGAATCTGCGAGAAATCAAAAAGATATTTGTACAGCCCTTGTCTGATTAGGTCGATGTTCCAGGGACAAGTGGAGTATGAGCAGTTCTCTTCAAGTTCAACAGTGATTGTCTCTTTGGGAACAGTGTAAATGTATGATAGTGTGTCCACTTGTACGATGCTATAACAGAACTGTGAGTACCAGCAAAGCTGCATCACTAGCAAAGAGCAGCAGTTTTTTTAAGGAGGCTATTGGAAATCAATCTGGTGTTGCTTTGTCTTGTAATAGTCTCGCAGAACGAAGAACAAAAGGAGATTGATCCTTCGAGTTGGCAGGCTTTCAGAGAACCTTCTCGCCTTCGAAAAAACAAACCACTTCTCTCCTACTCTCTCCTCCGTGAAGTAGCAATCTGAAGACATCTTCAGACCACACTGAGGAGTCTGATGGAAAGGGATCTAGACAATGTCCCAGCACAATAGGTGTCAAACCCCTCATCGACTTGTGTCTGTCCTGAATAATGACATTGACGAGTGAAACCATTTAGATATGGAGATAGCATGTGTGACCACTTTCCTGCTTACCGTCCCTTTTGGTTTCTGCATCTACAGAGAATCCAATAACCCTTTTAGTGGGTTTAACCATTATCGATGGTGTGCATCGTCAAGCATACCGCCTTATAATGCATCCTAATGATGGACTGCTAACATGCCTAAAACACTTATCTAAAAAGCCTCAGAACTGCCTTGGGGCAGTTATAGTTTAGTAAAAGATACTATTATCAATATAATCATTTGTATACTATTAGCAACCATGCCTCAGACCATCATAATGGGTAAATAAGTGATCATGGCAGAGCTGTGTGTTGAGGACTGAGCCAATCCTGTGTTTCTGTGACCCAGGAACAGTACTGTCACCATGCCAACCCTACAGCCCTTGTGCATGTCCCATCCCTGACTTGACTCAGAGGCCAATTAGGGTTGTAGAGGTCAAATATCTTCCTTCTTAGTAGACGGCAGTCTTAGCCAGAAGTAAAAGATCATCCACAAGCATTCATAATTAACGAGTCAATCACCAGAAATGGATTTTCTTTTGTGTCTGAGAGGACACGTCTCATTGCTCTGCGGGTCAGTGTGTGATATGAGGATGTCCTACTCAATTTCTCTCCAATGACCTCACCGGGCTCACCTTACCTTCCATTCAGCTCACAAATTCTGCCTCCCTGACCAGCCGGACACTGTTTGTCTAGTTTCCTTAGCAACCTTAGGTCTGTGCCAACAGATGGACATGAGGAATAGTGTGTGTGTGTGTGTGAGAGAGAGAGAGAGGGAGAGAGAGGGAGGGAGGGATGGGGATGAATAAGGCCTACTGTACAGATAGAGCCTTGGAATTGTCAGCAAATAGAACACGGAGAGGGAAATAATGTAGGAGTCGTAAAATTCCAGAAGAATGTGCTTGACAGCACGAGTAGGATTAGAAGGGCGCTTGGTTCTGTCATGCTCTTTATCACACTGAGATAGCTCCGACAACACAATCATTGTTTGAACATATTTGAATATGAAATGAAAGCAAGGATTAGGGTCATGTTGAAAACGACCCCTGTTTACACACAAGAAACATGAAGTAATCTAAATCTAATCGCAGACTGCTCATTGTGTTCTGTGTTTCAATTTCATGGCAGTTACGCTGGGAAGCATTTGGTGCTTTCGAAATGGGTTACTAGGCCACCCACACAAACACACAGTTGATTTTATCGCACCTCCGATCTTGCCAATTCATCAGCTCAGTGATGTCATGATGTCAGTCAGCCTGCCCAGGATTAGAGCCACAGCTGTCGCACCTTGAAGAGCTCCGAAAATACACGGCCGTGCATGCAGGCACACTCACGGACACACACACACACACACACGCATTGACATGCAAATACACACACATACAAACACACACCCAACACACACATTCTTTCAATGAACATGACTCATGTTTTGTAATAGGAGAATTCTGATGGGAAAGTGGGATGAGAAGGAAACACAAACAGTATTTTGACGACGGTTTGTGATGATCCATCAGTCAGGTATTCACTTAGGGTGAGAAATAAAACCATAAAAAAAATAAGCGTGAGTCACTGAACAGGAATGTGAACACACTGTACACACACACACCCACACTTGAGGCTGACAAACACCCGTGTCGATGTGATTTTCATTGACAGAAGGGGGCGGTTGTGTCAGACAGTTTGACCAGTGTTACAGATTTGACACAGAGTGATGGGCCATCATTCAACATGGCAGACTACCTCCAGCACCCCACCACAGCTAATGTCCCTGAATGTATGAAGGGGATATCTTGATTCAACACAGAGGCGAAGAAATTACAGATCACTCATCCAGACTGTTTGTCATCCAACTATCTCTTCATCTTGGACCCACTCAGGGTCAGGGATGAGCCCAACAGACGAGAAAATATGATATTCGAAAAGAAACATGTTGCAATCAATCCTCTGCTTGATCAACCCAGTTTGACTCCTGGTCCTTTGACTCGAAGCCCTTAAGTGAATCACAAAACCAGAATATCCAAGACAATTTGGATCACAATGGTGATTGAATCACCCCCTTAATTCTATCCTGTCATGCTGAACAACAGGTCATTTACAAGCGGTTGCCCTGACATCTCTAGCATCCCTCACGGATAAGGAAAGCGATTCCTGGGCTCTGGTGTGAAATAAGAGCACAGGGTGAGATGCGGATATAAATGAGATCTCTGTAAAGTATCTGATGCATGGCCTGTTTTCTATTTGGCCTGCTGAATTACAAAAACATTTGCCACTCTGCTCTTCTCTGATTCTCATTTCTCTCTCTCTCTTTCTACAGTCTCTCTCTAGCCTATATATTTATATCTGTCTCTCTCTCTTACAGCCAGTTGAGGGATTATAGCTAATCCAGCACACCTACCCAGGAGCTTTACCAGAAAAACATATGCTTGGTAGGTAGATTTAAACGGTTCAGAAGGAACCAGAATACCCTCCGCACTTCCCTGACAGACTGACTGTAATCTAGTGAGGAAGCTGATACGAGAGTGACACAGCACAAAGTTCAGTGCCAGAAGCATCCACTTTCCTCCCCCCCTGCAGAACTTGCAACTATATCAAGCGCACTTTGTGACCAACATATGTGGATTTGAAATGTGTCTTTCTACTTCAATCTTAACATTTTGGGTGAAAGTCAACGTCAACCAAAAAGAAACTAAGGAGCCATACAATTTAACACCAAACAACATACTTGTGTACCTTATGGAGATAAACAGTTCCATTAACGTTTCATTTTATTCAATCTTGCTCCCTGTATCCACTACCGCGTGTTGCCGAAACTTACTCTGAGCTATGCCTGGAATCCCTAGACTGAAGATAATCAAGTGTGTTTCAGGGAAGAGTGGTTGTATTCTTTGGCTAATGGAGGTCTTGTGGTTTCTTCTCAGGTCTCATGATCGTACGCAGTTCACGGTGGAAGCCACAAGACCCATGACATGGCCGCAAGTGAGCTCTCACCCACTCACCAGTTCACTGTTTCACCATTTAACCCTTTCACCTTTCCCCCATCTAGACATGATGTGGTCTGGCGAAACACTTTCAACCTCTTAATCTATAGATAGGCCTATAAGTAGGGACAATCACAACGGCTGTTCTTAGCTAAACAGTTATCTTTTTATAATTAATTTTTCAGTCCAGGAATTACTGCACTGGAAAAAATACTTTGTCTAATAAACATTATTAGGTGACGTTTTTTCTGTGTGAACATCACAGTTGTAGATTGTAAGTACAAGAAAGAAACAAAGAAACAAAGAAAGAAAGGGATGCAATTATTAGTTGAGAGTGTGTGTGTGTGTGTGTATGCGTGTGTGTGCGTGAGCTACTGTAGGCCTACAATGCTTATAGGTTTTTCTCTGATTAATAGCTTGTGTTCTGGGAGTCAGAGGAAGGTGTAGAGGGAAGGGAGAGATAGAGAGAGGGGGAGGTACTGAGAGGATGAATGGATGTGGAACTGTAAGCTTAGGTTATGTCATAGGATTAGAGAGAGGCCCTTTATGTCTTTCAAGAATGATCTGGCTGAGGAACCTTTTTTAGGGGAAATGTTACACTAATTTCAGATGTTTGGCTACTTGCTTCAGCACGTGCTACAGACATGACTCACCTAATTCAATTAGGCTACGTTTCTGTGGCAATGTTTTTTCTTTTGACTTGCTGTGTCCACACAGATAGAAAAAAGAAATAATTGCTTTTGATATTACAAATTGAGAAAATTAGTCCCATCCCATGAGCCCGATCGAGATTTCCTGGCTTTTATAATGCCTGGCGATTGAAAGTGTTTATTTTATAATTTTGTTCCGGCAACTTCATGTAGTATACATAGTAGGAGGGATTTACTACCATTTTTGGTAAGGGTTTAATGACGTAATGTCCACAGCCAGCGCCCCTTTACACAAGCAGAATACGCGCTCCACTTGCTAAATCAGACTGTACAGTGAATATGGCGTGTGGCTATAGACATAGAGCTGCCCCAAAAACAAACTAGAATTTATATTTCCTATCCGTTTTTGTAGAAGACAGCTGGATCATACAGTTCTCGTGTAGTACAACATATGTCCGCTGAGTGGTGAATCTGATTTAATCTTGTTCCTTTTTTTATTTTACCTTTTTTTCTGAGCTGGCGGGAGAGCACTTGCTAAAGCTGGAAGGGGCGGGTGCTAGCAGCTAAGCTAGTTGGCGTTAGCAACACAGTACCACACACCGACCACGGGAGAAGCTTGCTAGATGACATCAGCAGCCAAACAGATTTTACATTTTTTCCTTTTATTTGCTTTTCCCCTTTGATTAACTGTTACATTTTTCTGTTATTCTGAAATTAATACCCAACAAGCTAGCTAACTGACAACAGTCACAATGTCTGATAATCAGAGCTGGAACTCTTCGGGTTCAGAGGAAGATTTAGAAACAGAGTCAGGACAGCCTGTTGTTGGGTCAGCAGAGTTCGGAGGAATCCTCAGCAAGGTAAGAATAAAACGGTTTATATCTGAGAACAGTTTGGAGATAACTGGTTACCACTGCGTATAATGTAAGTTAGGTTAGCTCTTTACCTATTTACTGCGAAGTGATCACCCCCGTCTTGGCAAAGGTAGGTAGCTAACCTGCATGGGTTGTTCAAATAACAATATATGACTAGAAAACGTTACTGATAGGCTAATGTTTTGTTTGTTATGTATTACACGTTTGTTTGTCTGAGAGTGTTTTTGAAATGTACAATTATAGAGTTTAAATACAATAACAAGAAAGGATACGGTAACGTTAGCCACTTTTTAAATTGAGATTGACAGCTGGTTGACCAACCTCGACTTTTTTGGGGGGTCTTTCACGCCTTGCTGTTAAACTCAACTTAAAGCTTAAAGCTAGTCAAGTACACGTGAAGTGGTTGCATTGGATGTCTGGATGAATTAGGAAATGAACGTTACATAACTATTGTTTCATGTGGACTAGCTGTTTGGGTTTGTTTAAAGAAGTGTGTGCGTGCCTCTGAGGGTGTATACTTGACATTATGGGTATGGCAGTACATGGAGTGACTGTAATGATTAGCAAATGGTTAGCAAAGATGTTTTAAAAGGGACTGGGAGTTCAAAGAACAGTATTGTATTTTCCAGTCTTGTATTTGCTTGGCTGGTGTAAGAAAAAACGTGTCATGCTTCAATCAGGTGCCTCGTTGTCAACTTGCCAATCCACGTTTTGGAGCAAAAGCTAGATAATGTTTGCTTGCCTTGCAATACTGTGTTTGCAGCGGGTCATGCTGTGATAACGAAAACCAAAGATTTGGCCCGTCTGTCAGATACTATCAGGCTTTCCTCCCAAGTTTCCTTCCCTAACGTTATTCCCCACATAAACGTGCCAATTTCCCTTCTTTCCTCTAGTGGACAAACTACATTCATGGCTGGCAGGACCGTTGGGTGATGTTAAAGAACAACACGCTGAGCTACTACAAGTCCCAGGACGAGAGGGAGTTTGGCTGCAGAGGGTCCCTCTGCCTCAGCAAAGCTGTCGTCACTGTGAGTTCAGACAGACTTGCTACCTGCTTCAGCTTAACTATCAGAGCACACATCCTCCCCACGCTATGACACAGGAAGACATGGAAAAGATCGAATCGTGGCCATACATGTATGTCCAATGCGCATGTAGGAAGCGTGGCAGACCATCAGGAACTGGAAATGCGCAATTCTAACAGTAACGGCCAATACAGTGGTTAATGCCAAGGAAATGTCTGTGTTACTGTGACGAGACGCATTTGGAGCCGCTGGCCTTGTCGTGGTAATGAAAGGCTGGAGTGTTTGTGTGTTGTGACACAGAGATGTGTGGTAATCATGGGAGGTTTTGGGGATATGGAACTACCTAGAGTGGAGATTAGGGCCATTGCGGTGTCTCCTGATTCAGGCTGTGCCAAGTAAAGACAGGCGTGCGCATACACACACACACACACACACAAACAAAATGTGGCCTCACAAAGTTGGCTGGGTTTCCTGTCACCGTGGCTGTACTGAACCCCCAGCGTGGTCTGTAGAACACTGCTGCCCGGGCTAGCACGAGGTTTAACAGCTTGTCAGGTGACAGAGTTCACCGTGAGAGGGCTGGACCATTGTCTGACACTCTTTCCTGGAAATCTCCAGACTTCCACGATGTAATTCGAGTGTTGACAGATTACAAACGACGACTGAATGCTTGAGCAACACTACGCACGATATCGCTGCTAACTAACTTCCTAAAATGTATGAAACACACATCTATATGGAAGATGTATATATATTTTTTCTCTCCCTCCAACGGAGTTGGAATTGTTGTGGCAACTAACAAAGTGGGCCCTGTCCTCCATCAGGCTGTTAAACCTGTTGAACCGAGTCCCTTAATCATTAAGCTGCGGCTAGTCTGGTCCCCTGGCCTTCGTCACTCTGTGCTGTGCACACAGCTGACTCCTATCTGCGTCCAGATCTGGTGGCCCCCGGTGGCCCCCGGTGGCCCCTGGTGGCCCCCGGTGGCCCCCGGTGGCCCCTGGTGGCCTGCTTATCGCACGTTTCACACTCTCTCCGTCACCTCCCAGTGGAGGCCGGGTGACTGATTGACGGAGGCCTGTCCCAGAAGGCTCTGTTGACTCTGTGTGACCGTGAGCATCAGTGACTTACTGTTTCACTGTCTGGGCCCTGGGCCTGAAGCCTCTAATCTGCCCCCAATCTGCCCCCATTCACACTGTGTTTATTCAGCTTTGCCCGTCACCCCTGCTATTGTCAATACCAACTGTGTGTGTGTCACTGTGTGTGTGTCACTGTGTGTGTGCCTTTCTGGTAACCTACCTACAGTATGCAAACGGCCTAGCTTAGCGTCCAGTGTTAGCGTGGACGTGTCCGAATACGCTGGATGAGAGCGTCTGCTAAATGACAAAATGAATACGATTCTTAGAATTCACGAAACTCAACGTCACTTTATTTTCCGACACGGTGGTCCGCGTGGAACCAAATGCAACGCAGTGCAGAACCAGCAATACGCGCATGATCTTGGCATTTCACAAGTCTGCTGTGGTTTAAACGCCTGGCAGTCTTCCCTCTGAGGATGGGGCTAAGGGGGGGGGGGGGGGGGGGGGGGTCTGCATATACCAGAAACTCTGCGCCTATAGACATTTGTTCCAGTGTTTCCAAAAACAACTCCCTTTTATGTAGGGTCAGTTAAAGCCATAATGATTTAACATTTGTGAATCATTCAGCCGACGCATACACAGACCATGAGCCGGGGGGGGAGGGGGGGAGGGGGGGGGGGATTGAATGCGCTCAGAAGCAACAGGATTAGACGATCTGGTAATCAGATTAGAATCTACAATGTCTCATTGTGTTATCGGGACACACTAACACAAATCCAAGAGAACATGGCGAAGGATAGCCAGTCTGGCATTTTCGATAACAGACAATCGAGTTCCCAAATGGTTGCGATTGCATTTGGGTCTGGAATGTTCCATTTTTTCCGACGGTGACGTGTTCTGGGCCTGTGTCAGGGGCAGGTGGCCTGAGGGATGCTTATTTTGGCCTCGGATGGGAGTGCTCACGACGTCTCTGTTAGTCAGTCAACCTTGTCACCACATCTCAAACAAGGCCAAAAGGCACCGTAAGACAAACACGCGCACACACACACACGACTGCCCCCATTTGTAGAGTAGCAGATGCTCTTACCGGGTGAACCTGAAGGCAGTAGAGTTTCAGAGGCAGTCAGGGATGCAAGGCAGTAGATCTTCAGAGGCAGTCAGGGATGCAAGGCAGTAGATCTTCAGAGGCAGTCAGGGATGCAAGGCAGTAGAGTTTCAGAGGCAGTCGGGGATGCAAGGCAGTAGAGTTTCAGAGGCAGTCGGGGATGCAAGGCAGTAGAGTTTCAGAGGCAGTCGGGGATGCACACTGCAGCCTGGAGAATCACCTGCCTCTTAGAGACAGCCCCACCAGGAGGCACAGCACCCCCCTCCACTAAACCCTGATCTGGGACCAGCCCGGTCTGTCTCTCCCTCTGTGGTTGAGGTCCGAGTTTGGGCGGCTAGACTGGTCCCAGACCTGTGTCTGAGGAGGGCAGGTGCTTAGACAGAGGAGGTCAAAGGTCACGGAAGCAGCTGGAAGGTGGAAGCTTGGGGAAGCGCGCACAGAGAGTGTCTCTGGACAGCGGCGGGAGTGCAGCTCACATCCTCCGAGAGTTCCTGGATGTTTGGAAGCGTTTCATTCGCAGAACAACCATGTCAGCCTGGCGAACATCGTCTTGATGCTGCTGTGACGGCAAACAGGCCTCAGGTAACCGGGCAGAGAGAACGCACACCTGTCGATCCAAGCCTTGTGTGCTTGTTTAACCCTCGTGCTGCCTTCGGGTCACATGACCCAAAAGTTCATAACGAATCACCGTTGTGTTTAGCCAATTTTACCCAATACAAAAACAAATACAATAATTTTCTTTTAACCATTGCAATGTGGGGGGTCTGAGACAGCCCGACAGTTAAAAGAAAATGCTTCACTTTGTTTTTGTAGGAGGTAAATTTGTCGCAATACGACGGTGGGTCACAATGACTGATGGGTCAGAATGACCCGAAGATAACACAAGGGTTAAAGGGTGTTTCACGACGTAGCGCTGGCGGCTAGAACAGGAGTGACTGTTGGCAGGAGACAAAGGCTGTGTGTGTGTTTGTGTGTGTGTGTGTGTGTGTGTGTGTGTGTGTGTGTGTGTGTTTGTGTGTGTGTGTGTTTCTCTTGGGCTTGGATTAGCTCTCCACCATGTCCAGACAGGCAAGAGCGAAGATCCCAGGCAGGTAACATGTCCCAGCAGGAGAACAGGACTAGGAGGGGCTGCCTCGGTGTGTGTGTGTGTGTGTGTGTGTGTGTGTGTCTCGTCCTGAGGCATGTCCCGTCCCTGAGGGAAGCAGGGTAACCTGCGGTAACCAGGCGCTAGGGGAAAACAGACCAGGACAGTCTGTCTCTTCTCTCTGAGATGAAAGACGAGCGCTCTCCACACCTGCTCCAACACTACTGAATGTTATGGAAGACTTCTCTGCACCAGACTAACACACTCCGGAGCCTGCTGTTCTCTCTGTGTGTGTGTGTGTGTGTGTGTGGATACACGTCTGTGTGTGTGTGTGTGTAAGTTACTGTGTGTGTGTGTGTGTGTATGTTGCAGTGTGTGTGTGTAAGTTACTGTGTGTGTGTGTTGCAGCAAATCTGCCATGGTGCTTGTAGAACGGCTGAGTGGTCACACAGCTCAGAGTCTTGTGGTTCTGCAGGCTGGGCGCTCCTCCCCCACCCCTCCCTCTCTCATTCAGTCCAATTTGGACAGTCAGCTGAATGCTATTACAGCTAGTGTGCCTGGCAGGCCTTCTACAGCACGGCTCACACACACACACACCACTGGGCACAGGCTGAGATGGAGATGGAGAGATAGTGTGTGTGTGCGTACTTCAGAGCGAGAGTGTGTTTGGTTAACCTATGAGGCACTGGGGCCGTGGTTGACATGAAGTCACAATGGAGACGTTTGGATTGGGCACGCGTCCTGCTGTCTCTGGTTTAGACAGCACTGGAAGGGGGGGGGGGGGGGCAGTAGGTCTGTAGGCAGTAGGTATGTTGCTCCAGGTTTAGCTTCTACTCTTGCCATGGTAAATGCACCCCACTCACTCACTCACTCACTCGCAGAGACACATGTACACACACACAGTAGGCTACCATATGCCTGGGACCAAGTCTGATCTAGACTGTGTTCTGTGTTTTGGATCCTTCAGATATGAAGCTATCTTCCTCCTGTGGCCCTCTGCAGGAGTAACCTGTGAGCTGGCTAGCTGGGTACTGGGAGCTGGCTAGCTGGGTACTGGGAGCTGGCTAGCTGGGAGCTGGCTAGCTGGGAGCTGGCTAGCTGGGAGCTGGCTAGCTGGGTCCTGGGAGCTGGCTAGCTGGGAGCTGGCTAGCTGGCTAGCTGACTGCTCAGCAGCCTTGTCTGCGCTCTGATCCATTAGTGGATTGGTTTGCAGGAGTCAGGATGTAATGCTGGCTGAGTCAGTACCGTCCAGGCCTCTGTCAGGCGTTTCCTTTGAGCTTCCACGCTACGGATTTATCTAAAGCAACAGTTTGAGGGTTGCGAGAACGAGTTAAACAGGTGTGTTCCCGTTCCTGCCCCAGCGGCTCACGGAGCCGTGTGTTACACTCCCAGGTGTGGGAAGAAGGAGAGAAAAGGCGGGGGAGGGAGGGAGGGAGGGAGAGAGGGGGAGAGAGGGAGGGAGAGAGAGAGAGAGAGAGAGAGAGAGAGAGTAGTGATCCCTCTTTTTCAGTGTTGACATTTGAAAAAGTGGTCTTTGCAGAAAGTAGGCTAGGTCTTTACAGGAAATAGGCTAGGTCTTTTCCTCCTCACCCTCTGACGTTTCCTGTGCGTGGAGCCGGACAAGGTCACGGCAAAGAGGGGATGCAGGCCACATGCCTGTCCCAACCTGGCCCCTCCCCCTCCCCCCTCTCTCTCAAACAGATAAACTTTCTCTCCCTCACATTCTCCTTCCTCCTCTCACGTTTACATTCAGTCATTTAGCAGACACTTTTATCCAGAGCGACTTACAAGAAAGAGCAAAAGGTGCTTAGGTCAATGATCATAAACAACGAGATAGCCCCAAAAACAATGTGGGTAGCCAAAACATGAAGCATACATTGTGAAAAGCAAACAAGAGCCAATGGGCAGAACCAGAAGAGTGTGTAGTTAAACAAATTACAATTACGCAACATGATCCTCGAAAGTGCCCAGAGTGTACCTGGAGGAAAGCAAGCAACAATAATATAACTCATAGCGAGTACAATTAGTCAAATCAGTTACAACTAACCAAGTTCAACAAGTCCCTCAATATGTGTCATTGTGTTCCTGGAGGAAATAAACTAACATCCGATCCAACGAATCTTTTTTTCTCCTTCCTCACCAGTTTCTGGAGGCCTGCTCTGTGTTTCTGAACCCCAGCTGAACGTTGTGGTTATGTTTGGTTTCTCAATGCTGCTCTACCCCTCCCCCTCTCATAGACAGGGGGGGAAATAAAGTGAATCAGCCACCGTCCAAATGGCTAGTGAATGTTCACATTCAATAGCCATCAATAGATTTCCATTGTTAGTTTTTTTGGGTGGTGAGGCTGGTGAGGGCATATTTTCCCGGCATTTGGGCTGGTTGCCGCTGACAATGTTGTTTTCGCCAAGCCCCGGTGTTTACCTCCAGTGATGAGAGGTGACAAAGTTTGGTTATGCAAATAATGAGGCCTGTCACCAATGGTTTCATTCTTCAAGCAAACTGTGTGTTGGTTAGCTCTCTCAGAGCTCTCTCCTGTTCCCTGCTCTGAGTTTGTGAACACACACCACACCACACACACAGTACACACCGCACATGCAACACACACATACACTACACACACACGTACACACACACACACTTTATTTTTGTCTCTGTTTCTCGTCTTGTCTCAGCGACCAGACAGATCTGTCTCTGTCTCGAACCTTCTCGTCTGTTTACATAAGCTTGGGTTCGTCCCACTAGCTCTGTCCCCAAGTCTCTGACCCCCCCCCCCCCCTCCCCTCCAGCCCTGGTTCCCAGAACACCCATGACCCCCCTCGACCACGTTCCTGGAAGCCCATCCAGAGGCCTCGCGGCTCCCATCCCTGCCCCCCGCGGCTCCCCTGGTACCCTCCAATCCCACCCTGGTCCCAGGGGGCAGGAAGGCTCCACCTCTAACATCTGAGAGACCTGCTACTCTAAACACACCCAGCCCCATCCATCAGCCCTGGAGAGCGCTCCCTGGTTTCATGTGGCCAGAGGGAGCACGTGTTTGTGATGCTAATATGAGAGCACTCTCTCCCTGGAGGAGAGCTTCCCAGCTAGTGCTCCTTTCGACTCCGTGATAATCTTAGCCTCGAGGAAAACGGAAGCTGTGAGCTTTTTTTCCCCCTCGACCTTCATGCGCTACCTCTCCCTCCTCATCGACTGTTTCATCTGTGACGGATGTAGCTACCCAACGGAGGGGATCGGATATCGCCGACATCTGCATGTGGATTTGATGATGTGCCCCTCCCCCCTCCAACCTACCACCCCTCGATCCGCAGTCGATGTTCTAAACACTAAGCTATAACCCCCCCGTCCCCACACATTAGCCAGACCCCGACCCCTGTAGAAGGTGATCACGTGGTCCAGAAGCGCGGCGAGGCTGGCGTTGGGCATCGTCGTAGCGGGCTCTCTGCTAGCGTCTGGTGTGGCCGTCCGCAGTTTAGCGCCGCCGCCGCTAGCTACGGTTCTGTCTGACACCCGACTCTCATTCATTTCGTATTTCATGCTCGTCTGTTCTCTAGCGCTCCCTGTGTACCCATCTCTGCTGAGTCCTCGCATGCCCTTGACCACACACACACACACACTCTGGCACACACACACACACCAGCCCACCCTAAAGCGCTGTGATTAGCTCTGTCTGGTGATTTAGCTCTGGGGTCTTGAGCTTTTCACTGCCGAGGCGTCCTTCGGAGCATCGTAAACACACACACACACACACACACACACACAGCCAGAGGTAGCACTTGTGCCAGTGCAGCATTTTCCCTGAGCAGAGACAGCGAGGGAAGAGAGATCTGTAATGATGCTGTTGGTCTCCTTAAAAGGCCTGCATCTCTCTCTCTCTGCTGCACCCCCAGAGCACAGACCCACAGACTGGAAGATGTCTAGTCTGGGAGCCTGTAGGCTGGCATGCTTCAGATGGGTTGTATGTGGACTGAAGCTGTCAGTGGAGCCTGCGCAGTCCCAGGGTTTTCTGTCTTTGTTCTGTCTGCCTGCCTGTCTGTCTGACTGCCTGTCTGACTGCCTGTCTGACTGCCTGTCTGACTGCCTGTCTGACTGCCTGTCTGACTGCCTGTCTGACTGCCTGTCTGACTGCCTGTCTGACTGCCTGTCTGGCTGCCTGTCTGACTGCCTGTCTGACTGTCTGTCTGACTGTCTGTCTGACTGTCTGTCTGACTGCCTGTCTGACTGCCTGTCTGTCTGCCTGTCTGCCTGTCTGACTGCCTGTCTGTCTGCCTGTCTGACTGCCTGTCTGACTGTCTGTCTGACTGCCTGTCTGACTGCCTGTCTGACTGCCTGTCTGACTGCCTGTCTGACTGCCTGTCTGACTGCCTGTCTGACTGCCTGTCTGACTGCCTGTCTGACTGCCTGTCTGGCTGCCTGTCTGACTGAGCCAAAGCTGCAGTTTGTCTCTGACCACGCAACCCCCTGGGAGGCAGACCAGGAGTCTGCCTGCAAACCCGTTCGGTTATGTCACACACACACACACACATACACGTACACACACACAGACACTCCAAGCAGAGATTGAAAACAAACCGTTAAAACACCGTCTTGGAGGATGTGCCTGTTTACAGTCGGAGGGTCACATGTCCCAGCTGTTTGTATGGGTCAGGGTGCTCTGCCTCTCCTTCCCTCCTCCTCTCCTCCTCTCCTCCTCCCTTTCGTTATTCTACTCTCTGTTTAAAATACATGTTTATTTTTCTACTTGTTTATTTACAGTTCTTTAAACAGTCATTGACCCAGTAGTGTGGCCTGCAATGAAATGCTCTCCAGCTGTAGTTTTGTTCGTTGTTCATTTGTCAGTTTGATGGTGTTATGAATATATTCCATATATTTCATAAATGTATAATCACATACTCTCTTTTTGTTTCTATCCCTCTCTCTCTTACTCTCTCTCTTACTCTCTTATTCTCTCTCTCTCTCTTACTCTCTCTCTTACTCTCTTATTCTCTCTCTCTCTCTTACTCTCTCTCTTACTCTCTTATTCACTCTCTCTCTCTTACTCTCTCTCTCCCCCCCCCGTCTCTCCCCCTCTCGCTCCCAGCCACATGAGTTTGATGAGTGTCGTCTGGACATCAGTGTGAACGACAGCGTGTGGTACCTGAGGGCCCAGGACCCCCAGCACAGGCACCAGTGGATCGACTCCATCGAGCTGCACAGGGTAAGAGGCCCCCTGACCCCGCCCGGCCCGACCCGGCCCTCACACACCCTGCCACTGGCAGGTTGGGATTACGGGCCTTGCGTTGATCAACGTAAACCTAAATCCACTCGAGGTTTTGAAATGTGGTGTTTGGCAGGATTGTGTTGCATTAGTGTGTGTCTGTGTCTGTGTGTGTGTGTGTGTGTGTGTGTGTTTCTATCAGAATAACGGGGAGGGGAGAAGAGACAAGGGAGGATTCCCGCCCACATGCCTCGGTCCTCCTGCGCCGGCCGGCCTGCTGGCAAGTCTGGTTGACCTCCGCTCAGTCCGGAATCGTTCACCTGAATCATTCACGTGATTCCTTCACGTGATTCATTCACCTGAATCATTCACCCCCTAGATTACTCCAGAGCCCCTAAACTGTACTGTGTCTGTGCGTTTTTCAATGTTAGTGAGACTCTGTAAGATGTGGTGTGTATGAGGTGTGTATGAGGTGTGTATGAGGTGTGTATGAGGTGTGTATGTGGTGTGTATGCGGTGTGTTTGTGTATAGTGCGTTTCCCTATTGGAAGCAGGTCTGTGCAGATAAGGGGGAGGGAGGGGCGGGAATAGTTTTCTGTCTGTATGAAGGACAACAGATGCAGGGAGGGCTTCTGAACACACGTAGCTACTGATCTGTTTCTACCTCGCACACACACACACACAGATACACACACACACACACATACACACACACACACACACAGAGATACACACACACAGATACGCACACACACATACACACACACAGATACACGCACACACACAGATACACACACACACAGATACATGCACATACACAAATACACACACACACACGGATACACACACACACAGATACACGCACACACACAGATACACACACACACAGATACACGCACACACACAGATACACACACACACAGATACACGCACACACACAGATACATACACACACACAGATACATACACACACACAGATACACGCACACACACGGATACACACACACACAGATACACACACAGACAGATACACACACACAGATACACGCACACAGATACACGCACACACGGATACATGCGTTGAACGAGGCTGTGCATCACTGATCCAGCTTATAATGTTTTCCACAGACGCCTGATCCTCACGGATTGAGGTCTTATTACTCACAGAGGGAGGAGAGAGACAGAGAGGCAGAGGGAGAGAGAGGGAGGGAGGGAGGGGGCAGGGAGGGGCAGGAGAAATAGGTGGAGAACAGGTTGGGTAAAAAGATTTGGAAATGGGAATTAGGCGGGAGGGTGGAACATAAACATTAAATAATAAGAAGAGAAGAACAGTGTGTGTGTTTAACTGTATCATATTAATACTTCACCCACTTTACCCTCACTGTAAAGTATGTATTCTATGGACAGTAGTTTATAAATCATAAGAACTGGGAGAGAGCTCTGGATGTTTGGAGGAAGGGAAATGAGCCACCACACCCTTCCAGAGTTTTCTAGACATGTGCTGTCACTTGTGGGGAGATCCCTCCCTCCCTTCCACACCTCCCTTCCTCCCAGGGTGACCCTCTGATTCAGACGGAGCACGGGGAAATGAGTCACACACACACACACACACACTCCTGGTGAGTCACCATTCAAGCTCTCCGTGTCAGGGGGGCCCCTCTCCCTGTTCCACATGACTCAAAGCTCTTAAGTAGCTGAGTGTCTCTCTCACACACACACACACACACACACGAATACACAAAGAGTACGCACGCAGACACACACACTCCCTCTCACATACACACGGATAAACCCCCCTTGTCGAGCTCTTATCCCACGTAGACTGGTTACCGTGGCGTCCTGTCCTGGAGTTGAGTTACACGGTCTCTTGCAGGTGCTCTGATAGCGATCTCCTTCTCAGAGGACAAGAGGAACAGGAGATGCAAAAACTGCTACGATTTATTGGTTTCATAGGCCTGGTCCACAACACACACACCTTACAAACTCACACACACGCCTTACGCACATACCTACCATACACCTTACCCACACACACACACCTTCCACACACACCTTACCCACGCACACACCCCGTACACACACACCAGCATCTCTCCAGTCTGTCCTGGTCATGTGACTGAATCAGCAGCGTGCTCTCTCGAGATGAACTGAATCACGGATGCAGTTCCTTTCTGCAGGTTGTTGCTGCAGAGTGTGTGTTCGTGTGTGTGTGCGTTTTGTCTGTTTTGGTGTGGGTCCTCAGCCGGTTGACACGGTAACCATTATTGAAAGATCCTATCTGCACATCTTTTTATTAATATTATTATTCTGATTTGCCCTGGACATACGTAGACCTGCTATGATGTGGTTCGGCTTTAATCAAGCAGATAAAAGAAGGTTGTCTTTTTTAATCAGCAGCTGTTTCATACAGAGAGAAGGCTGGGGTACTCCTCTGGCTGCAGCTGATTGGCTGGAAGTGGACAGAGGGGATTGGTCGGAGCGCTGCCCGGCAGGGAAAGGGTTACCATTGGCCGATGACCGATAGTGACTCCTGCATTAGTAGTGGGCTATGCTGCTGCTGCTGATGGAGGGCGCCCCCTTGTGGCTGGGTTTGGAAACGCACTTGGTGGAAGCCATTCTATCTTTAATTAACTTAGTCTTTGAGCTCTCTCTTAGAACTCCTTCTCTCTTTGTCTTATCTCTCACTGTCTGCATCTGTCCCTCTCTTTGTCTCTCTCGCTCTCACCTCTCTCTCTTCATCTCTGCCTCTATCTCTGTCTCTCTCACTCTTCTCTCTCTCTTTGTCTCTGCCTCTCTGTGTCTTTCTCTTCCCCTCTCTCATCTCTCTCTCTGTGTCTTTCTCTTCCCCTCTCTCTCATCTCTCTCTCTGTGTCTTTCTCTTCCCCTCTCTGTCATCTCTCTCTCTGTGTCTTTCTCTTCCCCTCTCTCTCATCTCTCTCTCTGTATCTTTCTCTTCCCCTCTCTCTGCCTCTCTGTATCTTTATCTTCCCCTCTCATCTCTCTCTCACTCTTCTCTCTCTCTTTGTCTCTCTGCCTCTCTCTGTATCTTTCTCTTCCCCTCTCATCTCTCTCTCTCTGTGGGTCATTTGAACTGACAGGAAGGGTTACATAAGAGCACACAGGAAGGGTTTATCCTTTATCTGGACAGGAAGTCACCAGATGCTGCATCCTGTCCCTCAGTGGTGACTGTCCCCCGTGTCACGCTGCAAGCCCGGCCTGGCGCCTTGTCACCGCGGCTCGTCACGTGCTCCGCTGGCCAGGCACAACCGGAGGGTTTACTGTCGAGTCCCTCGGCCCAGTATTCACCTCTCTGTCTTACCTCCTTCCTTGTAGTCCAGGGGGATGAGAGCATTAGAAATAGCACATTTACTCACATTGAGGCAATTACTATCTTATATATAATATATATACTATCTTACTATAATTCTATCTTGCGGTACTTGGTGGGGTCTGTGTGTGTGTCAGTGTGTGTGAGGTTGTGGTGTAGAGAGCTCTGTGTGTGTGTGTGTGTGAGGTAGTGGTGTAGAGTGCTCAGTGTGTGTGTGTGAGGTAGTGGTGTAGAGTGCTCAGTGTGTGTGAGGTAGTGGTGTAGAGTGCTCAGTGTGTGTGAGGTAGTGGTGTAGAGTGCTCAGTGTGTGTGTGTGTGTGTGTGTGAGGTAGTGGTGTGGAGTGCTCAGTGTGTGTGAGGTAGTGGTGTAGAGTGCTCAGTGT
>NC_090069.1:2213726-2264125 GCF_038355195.1 Osmerus mordax | reverse complement strand
TTTTCTCTGGCATTTCAATTATTCTTTTTATTTTTTTTGCTGTATCGAAAACGTATCGAACCGTGACACCGCTTATCGCTTTGAACCGAAGCGTGAAATTGGCAATACTGTTTCTTGCTATTAACCTTATAATACACACATATACACTTGGCTGTGAAAGTCGAATACACTTTTGAGTGGAAGTTCGGACCTTGTATTCGTGCAATATGGTCGAGAGAAACCTTGCATCTCTCACAACCTCCCCTATCACCATCTCTACCCTTCTCTCTCTCACTCCGTCTCTCTCTCGCTCCCTCTCACCGTCTCTCTCTCGCTCCCTCTCCTCGTCTCTCTCTCGCTCCCTCTCACCATCTCTCCCCCTGTCTCTCTCTCGCTCCCTCTCCCCGTCTCTCTCGCTCCCTCTCACCATCTCTCCTCCTGTCTCTCTCTCGCTCCCTCTCCCGTCTCTCTCTCGCTCCCTCTCACCATCTCTACCCTTCTCTCTCTCACTCCGTCTCTCTCTCGCTCCCTCTCACCATCTCTCCCCGTCTCTCTCTCGCTCCTCTCACCATCTCTACCCTTCTCTCTCTCTTGCTCCCTCTCTCCATCTCTCCCCCTGTCTCTCTTGCTCCCTCTCTCCATCTCTCCCCCTGTCCCTCTCTACCTCCCTCTCCATCTCTCCCTCCTGGTCTCCCCTGTTCTCTCTCTCCAGGGCCACAGTCTGAAGGAGAGGCTGGCTGAGATGGAGACGTTCGGGACATTCTGTGCCGCCAGGTGGACACACTGCAGAAGGTCTTTGACGGCTGTGCAGACGTGTCCAAGGACGAGCTGCACAGAGACAGGAGTAAGAGACACAGCGGCCTGGGAATGGGGATCTCTCTCCCTGTCCTTTCTCTCTCTCTCCTCCCTCCTCTCTCTCATCTATCCTCTCTCTCTCTCTCTCTCTCCCTCCTCTCTCTCTCTCTCTCTCTCTCTCTCTCTCTCTCTCTCTCTCTCTCCCCCTCCCTGTCTTTCTCTCTCTCCCTTTCTATTCCTCCTCTCTCTGTCTCTGTCTCCCTCTCCCTCTCTCTCTCTCTCTCTCTCCCCGTGTCCCTCAGACAGAGCAGGAGAACACACAGACCTCCTCCTGCTCCTGCCTAGCCGCTGCTCCCTCCAGCTCCTTCTGGTTTTGACACGGTGTAGCGCTCCCCTGTGATGTGTCATGAGATGTGGCCAGAGTCCCGACCCAGAGACACACTGAGCATGTGTGGATCCTGGGCGGGGCCCAGCCCGGGAGACACACTGAGCATGTGTGGATCCTGGGGCGGGGCCAGCCCGGGAGACACACTGAGCATGTGTGGATCCTGGGGCGGGGCCAGCCCGGGAGACACACTGAGCATGTGTGGATCCTGGGGCGGGGGCCAGCCCGGGAGACACACTGAGCATGTGTGGATCCTGGGGGCGGGGGCCAGCCCGGGAGACACACTGAGCATGTGTGGATCCTGGGGCGGGGCCAGCCCGGGAGACACACTGAGCATGTGTGGATCTGGGGCGGGGCCAGCCCGGGAGACACACTGAGCATGTGTGGATCCTGGGGCGGGGCCAGCCCGGGAGACACACTGAGCATGTGTGGATCCTGGGGCGGGGCCAGCCCGGGAGACACACTGAGCATGTGTGGATCCTGGGGCGGGGCCAGCCCGGAGACACACTGAGCATGTGTGGATCCTGGAGCTGGTCACTGGAGCCAAGAGAGGAAACATTTGCAGAACCGTGTGGAATGTGTTTTGTCTTCCCTCCCAGATGAAGTAATTTCTCTGTTCCTTCTCTCTCTTTCTCTCTCTCTCTGTCTCTGTGTCTCTTGGCTGTCTGAGCTTGTGTGTATGGTAGAGTTGTGCTTTGTCACAACACTAAGGGCCTGTGGATGACCACAGAGAATTCATCTTTTGTTGCCCATAAACCCCCCACCTCCCTCCTCCTCTCCACCCCCCTCCACCCTTCGGCAGATGAAGCCAGGTCATTGTTGTGGTGGGCAGCACAGTAGAGGTCTGTCAGCCCGCTAGCGTGCTGTGCAGTGCCTGGGTAGCTGTGTTCAACTGGCCTTCTAGGACTGGGGTCTCCATTCTCAGCCCCATAACTAACTCCCTCTCTCTCTCCCCTTCTCTCTCTCCCCTTCTCTCTCTCCCCTTCTCTCTCTCCCCTTCTCTCTCTCCATTCTCTCCATTCTCTCTCTCTCTCTCTCTCTCTCTCTCTCTCTCTCTCTCTCTCTCTCTCTCCTCTCTCTCTCTCTCTCTCTCTCTCTCTCTCTCTCTCTCTCTCTCTCTCTCTCCCCTTCTCTCTCTCTCTCTCAGTGGTGGAGGATGATGAGGATGACTTCCCCAGCACTCGGACGGACGGGGAGTTTTGTGCACAACAACAACGGCAGCAAGGAGAAGCGTGAGTAGAGTTAGGGTCGGGGGGAGGGGGTCTGCCTGGGGCGGGGTGGGGGGGGGGGGTCGTAGGTCGGTCGTAGACGACCCACCTGCTTGGCCTCTCCGCCGTGGTGTGATCCTCTCTCTCTCTTTTTTCTCCGTCTATGTGTCTCCCGTCTCTCTCTCTCTCCCAGTGTTCCAGTCCCTCTCTGAGCCCCAGGGGCGTCAACGGGATCGACTTCAAGGGGCGAGGCGATCACCTTCAAGGCCACCACGGCGGGGCATCCTGGCCACGCTGTCGCACTGCATCGACCTCATGGTGAAGAGAGAGGACAGCTGGCAGAAGAGCTGGACAAGGTAACGCCGCACCCCCACACACACACACACACCGTGTCGCGTGGAGATGAAGGTGTGTAACGAGTGTGTGTGCGCGTGTGTAGGAGATGGAGAAGAGGAGGAGGATAGAGGACAGCTATAAATCCGCCCTCACCGACCTGAAGAAGAAGTCTCACTTCGGAGGGCCGGATTACGAGGTGAGCAGGTCGCCTGGAGCTCCGGTGCTCTTCCACGTGGACTCGCGTCACACACACACACTGCCGTATCGGGCGCCGAGGGCCCACACGCGGCGACCCGGGTTCGATTGGGCCTCGGCCCCGCTCCCTGCACGTCTTCCCCTCTCTATCACATACATGTGCTGGTCTTATCTCTAACTGTCCTCGATAAAGACACAAAAGGCCCTCGAAAAACGTTATCTTGAAGACAGACACGCTGTGTTGAGCGTGTTGGCGTATCGTCCCTCTACAGGAGGGTCCCAACAGCCTGATCAACGAGGACGAGTTCTTTGACGCCGTGGAAGCCCGCCCTGGACAGGACAAGACAAGATCGAGGAGCAGGTACTGGAACCCTCCGACCACGGCCTCCTAAACGCACTCGTACTCGCAGAAATGTTACTGTTTTGATCTGTAAGAAAAATAGCTACCAGATACTTATTCCTGGTACTGCATGTTTGAATATTGGGAGAAAAGTTTGTGTTTGTTGGTGGCTTTAGTTCCTGTGTGTGTGTGTCTGTTTCTGTGTGTGTGTCTGTGTGTGTGTGTGTGTCTGTGTGTGTGTGTGTGTGTAGTCCCAGACAGACCAAGTCCAGGATACAGAGGTCCAGTCCTGTCCCTACAGGAGACGTGTATTCCACCACAGGCTCGCACAGATACGCTGACAAGGTCAGTCTCCCCATTCCTCCTCAAAACACTTAATCAACGACTGCATCCTCCTCATCATCATCATCCTGTCTTAATGGATCGAGAGCCGTCTTCCTCTTCTGTCGCCTCTCTGTCTGCATTTACACCCTGAACTGTACTTTGCTACTCCCTCTCTCTCTTTCATAATGTATTTTCTCTCTCTCTCTCTCTCTCCCGCCTTCTCTCTCTCTCTCTCTCTCCTCTCTCTCTCTCTTTCTCTCTCTCTCTCTCTCTCTCTCTGTGTGTCGACCACCCCTCGCTCCTCCTCACTTCACTTGGGTTCTGCTTCTGACGTTTTTTTCTCTTCTCTCCGGCTCTCCCTCGCCCCCCTCTCCTCCTCCTCCCCCCCCCCCCGTAGACCCGCAGTCACTCCTCTCCTCTGATAGTCACCGCCCCCCCTCACGACGTCCACAGATTCAGCGCAGAGGTACGACCCCCCCCCCCCGTCCACCATCCCCTGCCTCCCCCATCAGTGCGTATGTTCCCCCTCGCATGAGCCTCTGGGCGTACGTGAAGCCACGTACAGAGGGCTGGGCAGATACTCAGTCCTCCCTCCCCCCGCCACCATGCTAGCTTTGAATGAAGGCATGAGGGGCTATTTCCCTGTGCTACATCCACAGTAACCCCACCCAGCACCAGTACTGTCTACCAGTCCTCCCAGTAACCCAGCACCAGTACTGTCTACCAGTCCTCCCAGTAACCCAGCACCAGTACTGTTTACCAGTCCTCCAGTAATAACCCAGCACCAGTACTGTCTACCAGTCCTCCCAGTAACCCAGCACCAGTACTGTCTACCAGTCCTCCCAGTAACCCAGCACCAGTACTGTCTACCAGTCCTCCCAGTAACCCAGCACCAGTACTGTCTACCAGTCCTCCCAGTAACCCAGCACCAGTACTGTCTACCAGTCCTCCCAGTAACCCAGCACCAGTACTGTCTACCAGTCCTCCTAGTAACCCAGCACCAGTACTGTCTACCAGTCCTCCCAGTAACCCAGCACCAGTACTGTCTACCAGTCCTCCCAGTAACCCAGCACCAGTACTGTTTACCAGTCCTCCCAGTAACCCAGCACCAGTACTGGCCCCCCCTCTCACAGTAGACACTAGCCTCATATCTTCTCCCTGCTCCCCTGTGTGTTTCTGCTCACGTTACCATAGTTACCACACCTCCTAACTCATCCCCACCCACTGACCACGTCCACTAGACCAAATAAACATAAACGCATATTAATACATGTTCCGTGTGTGCATACCTGTCTGATCTCGGCTTCACTTCCTGTTCCTGGTCCTCTGGGATAGGTGGAGGAGATGGTGCAGAACCACATGACCTACTCCCTGCAGGACATGGGTGGAGATGCCAACTGGCAGCTGGTGGTGGAGGAGGGAGAGATGA
Organism: Osmerus mordax; assembly: GCF_038355195.1. Taxonomy (NCBI): domain Eukaryota; kingdom Metazoa; phylum Chordata; class Actinopteri; order Osmeriformes; family Osmeridae; genus Osmerus; species Osmerus mordax. The sequence continues at coordinate 2,259,134 of NC_090069.1, read as the reverse complement.
AGGTCAGCGCTGCAGTCTGGTCAGACGGGCCTTGTTAGGACTGCTCTTCTAGGACCCTTCAACCTGCATCACCTAGAGAGGAAGACCCCTTTTTCACTGTTGTGGTTCTGTCTCTGTGTGTGGGTGTGTGTGTGTGTGTGTGCGCGCAGGTGTACCGGCGGGAGGTGGAGGAGAACGGGATTGTGCTGGACCCCCTGAAGGCCACCCACTCTGTGAGGGGGGTGACGGGCCACGAGCTGTGCCACTACTTCTGGGACACGGAGTACCGCAACGACTGGGAGAGTAAGTCAGCTGCATCCCCATCCCCCCCCCCCCCGCCGTGAAGCACGCCACCGTCACACCGCTGGGACGAGGGCCTTAACTTCATCTTGTCTGTTTCAGCCACTATCGAGAACTTCAACGTCGTGGAGCCGCTGTCAGAAAGTGCTGTGATTGTCTATCAGACGCATAAGGTGTGAGAGTAGGGAACGAGACACGCTCACAGACACACTCTCACAGAATCACACACACGCTCACACGCTCACAGACACACGCTCACAGACACACTCTCACAGAGAGACACAGTCACATGCACACCCCTTCATCTGCTGTATCTTACTCTGTGTGTGTGTGTATCTTACTCTGTGTGTGTGTTGCAGAGGGTGTGGCCGGCGTCTCAGAGGGACGTCCTGTACCTGTCTGCCATGAGGAAGATCCTGGCCAACAACGAGAACGACCCCGACACCTGGCTGGTGTGTAACTTCTCTGTGGACCACGACAACGCCCAGGTGAGGAGCACCGGACCGCCTCTGCTCCAGTGCACCCCCCCCTGCTGCCTTCAGACACTCCTTTTAGGACGGGGGACTGGGATACTGAACATTTTAATCGGGCGTGACGCTCACAGTTTGACCCCCCCTGTGGTCCCCCTGCTCCCCCCTCCAGCCCACCAACAGGTGTGTTCGTGCCAAAATCAACATCGCCATGATCTGCAGACCCTGGTCAGCCCCCCAGAGGGCGACAAAGAAATCAGCCGAGACAACATCCTCTGCAAGATCACCTACGTAGCCAATGGTGAGTCCTCGTTCCCAGACAGTAGCAGGCCTCTTCTGCAAGCAAGCGTACAGACTGGAGGCTTTGTGGAATATTAGGATCAAAGGGGAGTGGCGGTTGTTTGGGAGTCAGGTGGCTGAGCGGTGAGGGAATCGGACTAGTAATCAGAAGGTCGCTGGTTCGATCCCCGGCTCTGCCAAATGACGTTGTGTCCTTGGGCAAGGCACTTCACCCTGCTTGCCTCCGGGGGAATGTCCCTGTACTTACTGTAAGTCGCTCTGGATAAGAGCGTCTGCTAAATGACTAAATGTAAATGTTTGACGGGGGGCGCGCGTGACATCACATCCTGTTTCCTCCCTCAGTGAACCCTGGAGGGTGGGCCCCGGCCTCTGTCCTGCGGGCGGTGGCTAAGAGGGAGTACCCCAAGTTTCTGAAGCGCTTCACCTCCTACGTCCAGGAGAAGACCGCTGGCAAGCCCATCCTCTTCTGAGGCAGACAGGTGAAAACAAAGAAACATTGTCCGGCGTGTCTGTCGGACCATTTCTTTATTACCTGTATACTCACTATCAACACTGACAGTTGGCTCTGTACACTAACGATATACAGCTCTTTACCCGTTTAGTTTAATGACTTAACTCCTTCTTCTTATTCATCAGAATACCTGGCCTTGCTAGTGACTGGCCTGAGCACAACTCCTCACCCTGGGCTCCAGCGCCCCCACCAGGCCCTAAAGACACACTGCACCTCCGATCCCCCTGACAACAGACTGTTGATGACCTCTCTGCCCTGACGGCCGCCGTCATTGTTCCTCTCGCGAACTCCTAGGCTAGCCTTTCATCCTACCGTTTGCTTCGTGGATAGCTCCTATTGCTAGCTCCCGTGCTAGACTTTAAGCTGGTTTCCCCCCTAGCGCTAATGCTAATTATCATGCTAGCATCGATGCTAACTTTCGAGGGTAGCCAAATGTCAGCTCTATGGTTGGGGGGGGGGGGGGGGTTCCTGACAGAGATATATCGATGTAATATATAAATGTACGTATGTGTTATAAGATGTTTATAAGAAAGACACCTTCCTGGCTAGTAATAGACAGAACTGGTGGCTATATTTTAGTCTTGGGATTATAGTCGTCTTTTTTTTTTTTAAGAAATAGGGTTTGTGCCCTTTTCTGTGTTGATTTTGCATTTGATAAATAATCACAGCCGTCTGTCACAGCTTATTCATGCTGCTAACCTTTTGCTAATAGGACAAAGAAACAAGGTGACTTAAGCTGGTGTGATTTTAGGTTGTAAATAAGTAACACAAGGAAGTCCTGAGGGTTGTCATAATTCCATGATCCCTATGATATAAGACTTTACCTTTTTGACGTCGTCTCTCTAGTGAAATCACCACTCGTTGGTACTGATGGAGGGACGAGGCAAAACGTTTCTTTTGTGTTTCCCCCCCTCAAAAGTACAAAAATCCCCATATTTCTAAGTGTTGGGGGTGTATTTGTTTGTCGTTGCACACTTCTAAATGGGGTGATGTTTTTATTTAGTGTATATTATGTATAGGACACCAGCCATTTCACTTTAGTTACACCTGGAGAAATCTCTGCAAACGCTTTTTATTGTGACTGAATCAACCCTGTATGCCTTAGAATGGAGATGCATTTCAGGATGAGGTAATATACCTATGAACTCACTAGAGAGGTGCCTACAATGACCTGTATATGTATTATCATTGTCACGGCAACATTTTCCTTGTAGTCTTGGGTGATTATCTATATTGATATGGAAGGAAACTGAAGCCTTTGTATGATGTCTATATCTGGACAGCAGAGAGCTATCAGTCTCTTGGTTGTCACTTGTGTGGAAAATTACAATTATTTGTACAAAACCAAGGGTTAGGTGTTAAAATCGTCAAATTCATTTCAAGAGTTTTTATTCAGACTTGAATTCCAATCAGCGGAGGCAGATTTTCTGATTTGACCGTTTTTTCTTGTAATCACGAGAGTGTGATATATCCAGCCGACCACTACACACACGTCATTCCCATGGACTTTTTGGATTAACATTCAAGGCACAAGCAATGTACGAGGTTACGTTTTCTATCAGAATGTTGTGTTGCTTCAGATTCCCTTTCAAGCTTCTCTACCAGTAAAGGCTCGTCACGGTCCATTAGACCCTATTGCTAACCCTCCCAGAATTAGTCGGGCCGGGCCACAGGTAATTGATAATGCTGTAAAGTGGGACGAGGTTAATCCTCCACCACACTCAGCTAAGTGGAGAGCGTCCTACTTGTGAAGCAGCTTTGTCTGTGGTAAGAGTTCCCCCCTCCCCCCTGAGAATCTGGGTGACTTCATTTGCACTGAATGTAACGAGGGAATGATTGTGCGGAGGAAAAAAAAATTAATTCACACTAAAACTGAGGAAACGACATCAACCTGTACTGTGAAATGTAGCACTTCAGACCTGTTTAGAAATAAATGACATTCTTATCCTTATGTTGTGTGGCTGTGATTTCAGACACGGATACAAACAGAAACCAAACATAAGACGGTGTCTTTACTGGAAACATAGCATTTGTATTTGTAGCAACATACACTGGGAACAGACAAGTTATTGGACAGATGGGTATTAGTCGTACAGTAGCATTACGTTTAGAACAAGCTGGAGTTTAATCTTCTGATTCAGAATCTGAAGTCATAAGGCCAATAATGCGGTTTTATTGTGTTTAAACAATAGCAAATAAGACTCAATAAGCCCACTGCAAATACCAATCTCTTTCACATTGAGCTCTGTTCGTCGACTGTCATCCCGTCAACGAAGGCTAGCGTCTAAGGAAGCTATTAAAGAAGGCGGTTTGTATGGCTTTTTACGTTTCCGGTTTTCCCCATTCGCACAGCTAATACAATCACACATGATTGCGCGTCTGCTGTTGAAATGACCAGGAGTCTGTATTGAGTGGTTCAGTCAAGGAGCTGCACAACCATCATTAACCTCGTCGGTACACATACACGGCCTGCTGAGGGGAAACAGTGAAACTACCGATCATAGATAATAAAATAAATAAAAGCAATCACCTAATCAAACTGTACATTTAACACTTCCTTTTAGAAATGCCTGGATTTGCAGCTCCCCGCAGTGCATTCATACAGCAACATTCGACATCTGTCGAAACAACTCCATTAAATAAAAACATTCAAAACAAAAATCAATCTTTTCAGCGCCAACCGAAAATGTCATTTTTCATGGTTGTCGTCTCAATTATTTGGCAAGTGCAAATGGAGCTCTCTGCGGGGATAAGAGCGACCCTGTGAAGTGTGATTTCTGATCGTGTGCATGCCGTATTCTATTTGGTACAACCTGCTGAACGGGAGATGTTGACTGGACTCGTCCTTGGACATGATTGTCTGAGTATCAAAGGAGTTGTGACTCGGAAGCTGAGAATTCAGTGCACACAACAGGAGTTCATTCTCCCGCTGCGAACCTCAATCAACTTGTCATCTACCGACAAGAGCCGTCATTTGTGGGTTTCCATTTAAACAAAACTGTCAAAAAAAATCTAAATGAAAAACAATCGTTCACCATCGGGGCCAACTCAACACCACACAGGTATCTGTTCTGCAGTGTGTGTGTGTGTGACAGTCAGCAGGCTCTCAGAAATGTGCCTTTCAAAGCTTTCGGATGCATTTCTGTCCAGGCCCAAAACGTCCTCTTCCTCCCGGGAGAGTCGGTCTTATGGGCCTTTGAGCAGGGACCGAGTCCTCTCTCACCACAACTCCCAGAGTTCACAGGTCCTCTGTAGTCACGAGATGCTCTCTTCCGATTGGTTGATGCCTCTTGTGTGACATGCTGCCTTCTCAGAGTGTGACGGGTGCATTTCCGGCAAGTTCACCTTTGATCTGAAATACAGGGGGTGAAAAAAACATTACCTAGCCGCCTCAACCAGCTAGAGAGTGTACAGGATTGACTACAACTTCATGTACACTACATAAAAATAGACATTTCGCAGATAAGACTTGGGCAGGTACCGGTTGTGTGTGAGGTGGCTCTTGACGAGGTGTCCGGCCGCTAGGGCAGCCATGAGGGACAGCTCTCCGGCCAGGACGGTGCCACACACCACCCTGGCCAGCTGCCGGGCGTTCTGACCCGGCTGGTCCGGACTGGAGCCCTGGACGCCCAGGATCTGAAAACACACGGGCCGGGGGTCAGAGAGAGAGCGGGGTCTGTCTTTTGCTCACACCACATGCTCGCTCGCTCACTCTCTGTCATCCTCTCTTTCTGTCACCCCCTCAACCTCTCATTCCCTCTCTTACCTCTTTCTCTCTCTCACCTCTCTCTCTCACCTCTCTCTCTCTCTCTCCTCACCCTCCCTCACCCACCTGCAGGCAGGCCTGTTGGGGCTCCAGGTTGGTGCCTCCCCCCACCGTGCCCAGCTCTATGGAGGGCATGGTGCAGCTGATGTGCAGGTCCTCTCCCCCGGGGCCGGCAGCCTCCATGAGGGTGATGCAGTTGGAGCTTCCCACCGTCTGGGCCGGGTCCTGCACACGGAGAGAGAGAGAGAGAGGTAGAGAAACAGAGAGGGAGAGCGAGAGACAAGCAGTTGCTGGGTAGACTAGGGGTTAGGGTTAGGGGTTAGGGTAGCCAGGCACAGCACCTGCCCGCAGGCGATGTAGATGGCCGCCACGATGTTGGCCGCGTGGGCGTTGAAGCCCCCGATGCTGCCGGCCATGGCAGAGCCCACCAGGTTCTTGTTGAGGTTGAGCTCCACCAGCGCGGCCGTGCTGCTCTTCAGGACCTGCCAACCAGCACAGCAGAGGAGACCAGGGGAGAGCTTTGAAACACGGACGCAACACGGGTGCATCTCAACGGGCTGAGGTAACATACTTTCCCCCGGTCCTCCCCGCTCCTAATTGATCACAGAAGGGCGTACCTCTCGGACGACCTTGGCGGGGACGGTGGCCTCACACACGGCAGACTTGCCCCTGCCCAGGATCCAGTTTATGGCTGCGGGCTTCTTGTCGGTGCAGTAGTTGCCGCTGACGGACAACACCTGCAGGTCTGGGAACTGCTGCTGCAGGATAGACACAGCCTGCTCTGTACCCTGGAGAAGGGGGAGAGGGGGAGAGAGAGAGAGAAAAAAGGTTGCGAAACGTAAGCGGCAGTTGTATCTTCGTAACTGAACGAGGGTGAGCGCCCCTGTCACATGATCCCACCAGAGGTCACATGATTCCACCAGTGGTCACATGATCTCCCCAGAGGTCACATGATCCCACCAGAGGTCACATGATCCCACCAGTGGTCACATGATCCCACCAGTGGTCACATGATCCCACCAGTGGTCACATGATCCCACCAGAGGTCACATGATCCCACCAGTGGTCACATGATCCCACCAGTGGTCACTCCTCTGGAACGCGCAGCCTGGGTCCACTGCCTGAAGGTCCCAGTGCAGCCTTACCTTGGAGAGCATGTTCATGCCCATGGCGTCTCCTGTCTGGGACTGGAAACGGACGTACAGGTTCCTTCCAGCCAGGCCTATCTGCAGCTTATCCAGACGGGCAAACCTGCAACACACACACACATCATCATCCTCTGTCCCAGGAACCACCTCAGTGGTTCTGAGAGGACTGGAGAGGTCTGCTGGAAGCCTCCAGGCCTCGTGTGAGGCAGGGAGGGGCCGGGTTGTGGCCTGACCTGCTGGTGTGGTCGAAGGCCTGCTTGATGGTGCTGAAGCCGTCAGGGGTCTCCAGCCAGGCCTTGACCTCGGCTGCCCGGCAGGCGGAGGGCAGCCGGACCACAGGGCCGCGGGTCATCCCGTCGCCTAGGATACGACTGCTGCAGCCTCCGCTCAGCTGGGGGGGGGGGGGGGGGGGGGGAGCACGGGAGGGTTAGGACACGCACCTGAAAACACACACCCTCACACACTGTCCTTCAAAACCACACTCGTACTCACAGCGACGGCTCGACATCCTCTGTTGGTGCTGGCCACCAGACAGCCCTCTGTGGTCGCCATGGGAACGTGGAACTCCTTCCCGTCCAATAGGAGCGGGCCGGCCACTCCCACCGGAACGGGCATGTAGCCAATGACGTTCTCGCAGCAGGTCCCCATCACCTGAGACAGACAGCACCTCACGTCAGTCACCTGAAGCAGTAGAAGATGGAGGGAGGGAGGGAATGGAGGGAGGGAATGGAGGGAGGGAGGGAATGGAGGGAGGGAATGGAGGGACATGCACCTTTGAAAAGTCGTAGCCCTTGTATGGCAGGCCGACCAGGGCGGAGGGGTCGGGCAGCTTGGACGACAGCATCTCTCTTCGGATAGCCACGCCCCTCTCTGGCGTTTCCATGACGGCCTCCAGCTTATAGGTCGGGATGTTCCTGGAGGTCACCAGCAGCGTGACCTCTGCGTCGCTAAGGGAACGGGCGCCCCTCTGGGAGCGAAAGAGAGAGAGACATGATCACAATCGTTCTTCGGCTGACTTCTCACAGGTTTGCATCTATCGCCTTTACTGCCGCAAGAACAGCAATTTCTTGCTCAGTGGTCTGTGGGGGAGATGGGCATAGCTCAGAGGCAGAGAAGTTTGAATTCATGGAATGTATTAAATTCAATCCCATTCCATTGAATCCACTACAGTTGTTCCTCCCCTTCCACTGGAAGCTCACCTCTGGGTCCGACAGGATGGCTAGGCATTCCTCCAGGGGGCGGGGGGAGGATGGGGGAGGTGCGGGGTAGGATGGGGGAGGTGCGGGGGAGGATGGGGGAGGTGCGGGGGAGCGGGGCGAAGCGGCGGCAGCAACATGGGAGCCGGGACAACAGGGTCCGTTCTGCTGGGGCGGGACCACCAGACGAGGGCCCGTCGCCTCGCCTGCGGAGCCCCCCAAGGGAGGCTCTGCCCCTGGGCTCGGGGTGGGGGTGCCGGCTGTCCTCCGTGGGGCCTTGTGGGGGGCTGGCTCCCTCCTGCAGCAGTCCTCCACCCCCCGCTGGGCCACGGCTGGAGGGGGGCTGGCGATGGGGCTCTTCAGGGACAAGGGGGAGTCGGTCTCGGTCGGCTCAAAGAAGATGTATTTGACGGCCAGGAGGAGAGCCAGCGCGAGGGTTATCACCTGCTCCAGGTCCATACTGGGGGGGAGAGAGAGAGAGAGAAAAAGAGAGAGAGAGAGAGAGAGAGGGAGAGAGATAGAGAGAGAGAGTGAAAGAGAAAAGTGAAAGAAAGAGAAAGTTGTGTTATAGTTACGTGAGTGAAATAGTTACTTCACGTACCAACAGTATAAAACGACTAATCGTGGTGTGAACTTTCAAGAGAATCCATGACATGGCAGTTTCCTCTGGGGTTGCCCTGGTTACCTGAACACAGACAGAGGCCACAGGCTGTCATTGGGATCCAGCCTCTTGATCATCTGCCCCTCCGTGGTCCGGTTCTGGCCCGAGTTCTCCGTGGCCAGGTGACTGTGGGCGTGGACCAGGACCAAGCCCAGAGACTGTGAGGATAGGGAGAGCAGACAACTGAAACGGCGGCTCTTCCGGTAAGACCCTATCTGATTGGCCCGTGTTCGGTAAGACCCTTCCTGATTGGCCCGTGTTCGGTAAGACCCTTCCTGATTGGCCCGTGTGTGTGTGTGTGCTTCCTGACCTCTGGTGTTGTGGTGGAGTGTGCTTGCGGTTCTCACCATGATGATCTTGACCCTCTGGGTGACTGGGTTGGGCTTGTTGTCCTCCTCCTCAGCCAGCACGCGGGCAAAGTGGCTCAGCTGCCAGATCGGGCGCCCCTCCCGGCTCTCTCTGGATAACTGCACGCGCGCGCACGCACACACACACACACACACACCAGAAGATAAAGAACAGGGAGTTTACACAAACTATAAAAGGTTAAGGACGGGGAACTTGCGCGCGCACACACACACACACACCAGAAGATAAAGAACAGGGAGTTTACACAAACTATAAAAGGTTAAGGACGGGGAACTTGCGCGCACACACACACACACACACCAGAAGATAAAGAACAGGGAGTTTACACAAACTATAAAAGGTTAAGGACAGGGAACTTGTGCGCACACACACACACACACACACACACACAGGTGCAAACACACTTCCTCTGACGCTGTTCCTTACCTCCAGGACCAGAGACACACAGGCAGGGAAAAAGGTCATGAAGACAAAGTAGTTGGCCAGAACAGACATGCACCCGAAGCAGCACATGATCTCCAGCTGGGGCACTCCTGCAGGGGGGAAACACAGTCACACATCAAAACATACACCCACCAGAACACACAACCATCAGAACACACACCCATCAGAACACACACACCCATCAGAACACACACACCCATCAGAACACACACACCCATCAGAACACACACACCCATCAGAACACACACACCCATCAGAACACACACACCCATCAGAACACACACACCCATCAGAACACACACACCCATCAGAACACACACCACTAGCCTTCCCAGGGCCACACTGACAGGACAGAAGGCCAGAATGAAGACCAACAACATGCTGAGAAACACTTGAGAACCCGAACAGAGCTGTTTGTAAATAACTGACCTGACATGGTGCCTATGCCAATGACCAGGCACTCCACCAGGGCGTCCAGGGTGAAGGTGGGGCCCAGGATGGCCATGCCCTGGGATATGTTTTCCCTCACCTCCTCCTGCAAGGACAAAACCACCAGCCCGTTTAAAAAAATAAAAACTGCTTTAACACGGATGGGTGAAGCTCAGCATTAGAGCATCTGATTGTGGATTAAGAGGTTTGCATGAAAGTGTTTGCGAAATGAACTACACGTTGTTGTTGTTATTATTATTATTATTGGATTATTAGTGTGAAGTATGACTGACTAAATGGTTAAGTTTGACACAATGTTTAACTGTACTCCAAGGCTTTTTACAGACTGCCTTAGGTCTTTCAATTACCTGAGAGTTTGAGCTGAGGGCGAACTTGGCCAGGGCGCATGCCTTGGACAAGTCGATGAGCAAGAGAAAAAACGGGAGTGCTTCACTGAGGGAGAAAACAGATGTTGATTCACAAACTGATTCAGATTCTGGTACTGTAAATACAGATAGTTTTGCTGTTAACTATCTATTCTAAAATGTTTACTTTAGGCCCGTCAACTCTTTCCCCAGAAAGTGGATTACCACCGTGCTGAAAACCAAGCTGGAAAACACCGTGAAAAATCCTGCAATACCTGAGACAAGAATACAAAATATTCACATTACTTTCCAAAAGCACACCAGCGCTAAGCATCCATGTTGGATGGGAAACCGATTGCAAAACCATCACACCCACCAAGTATGTATTTGGAGCCAAGCTGTCGAAGATTCTGGAACTGTATATAGATGTAAATGATGGCCATGCAGCGAGTGACTGTTAGAATGATGATGTCACTGCTCAGGATTCTCTGTAAAGGATAGACACCAATCATTTGACATGTGTACTTTCAGACATAACCAACACATTCAGACGCACATTTTATGTGTGTGCAAAGGCAGCATATATTCAACACTGGGGAAAAAATCCAGTAACAGTATATGGTCACTAGTGGAACCTCAGAGAGAAAATCAGAGGGCAGCAACCATGTGGAATGGTTTCGTTTTTACCCAACACAATTTCAGCCTGGAAACAGGATGCTCCTCAGATTGATTCAAGCCAAACAACGTAGACTCACCTCCTGAAGTTTTGGACAGTCCTCGTTCCAGCTGCAGACCTGGTTAGTGGCGGCCAGGCTGTTCATGGACATAAGGCACACGGTGAGGACCACGGTGCCCACGATCACCTCCCATGGGTGTGACGCCACCACCAGGCCATGCAGTCTGAACACACCAGTCAACATGGTACCGCCACGAAAACCTGATGTTAGCCAGCCGTTTGAGGTCACTGACTCACCTAGAACGAAGCAAGAGGAAGGGTCGGCCTAGATCATGGGTAACGGTAGCTAGCCTAACCTCTGTATTGCTTCGCATTACGGACACGTACTGATATAGTTAATGTTACAACTGGCTAGACTGCTGCTATGTCTAACTGGGCAAGTAACACATGTTACTGAGTTCTGCTGTTCGAAGTGTACACTTCTCAAAGCAGAACTCAAGTCACACCCACTATCGTTAGCTAGCCGATAGCTAGCCAACCTTTTTCGTGTCATTCGCTAGCTAAATATCAAACTCACGGAAGGATCGTTCCTTTACCTCGGAGAGATAAATGACAATGTATTTATATTTGAACTGGATCGGTGTCGGACTCGTTCACAAGGTTTCACAGCAATGAATGCACTGGTTGTAGCTAGCTAGCTAGCGCTAGTTAGCTTGCTATTGACTGTGCTCCTTTCCTGGTGACAATATGTTAAACAGGCTATGTGGCTGGCTAACGTCTGACACGTTCCTGTCAGTGTCTCTAGTACTACCCTCTAGTCTATCCAAGGTCAGATAAAGCTACCTTAATACAAAACATATTACGTACATGAAATCCATTAGTACGCTTACATATTAAGTTAATTGTTTACCTTCATTTGAACGTTCTCCCCCAAATTGTGACATCCACTCATATTAGCTAAATGGTGTCTACTTGTAAATGTTCATGTGTCATCATCAGAAAGGCGTGGCCAAGAACGTAACAGACTAGTCTATGACTAGACAACACAGTCAACACAAGGAAAATAAGTATTCGCTAAGTATTCAGGAAACTATATTGAATAGAATCATAGACCTATGAATAGGATAGACTGGTGCACTTCAATCTAAAAATCCATTAGTGTCAACATACTGCAGTACAAAACGAACATAATAAACGAGCATTTACTTATTGCAAAGATAACTTTTCTACCAAGCAAGTGACATCCGTGACCTTGAAAATTATTATTTAACGTTTATTTATTTTGACTAACATGTTTAAAGGGCATGCAACTGTTATACCATATAACACCAACTAACAAGTCACATTTATTGCAAATACCATCAACCCAATTTGACACGAAATATAATTCAGCATTTCTTTTAATAAATTTTTTCAGTAGGCTATACATAATATCACCAGAAGAGGACAGTATTTGTCAATGTATGGTTGCTGTTGCTGTACTTGACATTCAGAGAACTACATTATGGTGGAGTGATAGGCCACATCAGCCTAGTGCACTCATCATCACTATGGTTACACGTCATTTAGGAGTTGACTAATGTTTCAAATATAGTCCTCAATGAAACAAATTAAACAGGCCTACTTCCATGTTGTGAAATACCTATTCTGCTGTCGCTGTCTCAATATTAGGTAGTCAACGGGCGTTGTACCTTACTGATAACAGCTCAAGACATTGAACTGTAAACATTACATTTGAACATAGACCAGTGCTTTTGTTTGTTTCTTTCTTACAAGAAGGCTGATGGACGTTGGAAGAAAAACCTTTTGAACTTTTGAAAAACCTTTATTTGTTACCTCTGTAGGCTATTGATTGAAATTCCTTCCATCAAACAGGTAGGCCTATGTAAGTAGACTAACACATATGAGGAACCGTTTAGGAAATAATTCAGACTTTTACACAAAAACTGATTAAACGGCCCTTCACACATGTAGGGCTCTATTGGACAAATACCTCCAAGATCCAGAGGCGCAGCTGGCTAGAGGTAGAGTATGAACTGATATTATCCACCGATTCCCATGGTATTCACTGGAAAAACAGCATGCTGAAAACAGTGCGCATGCCATAATGCACATATGTACACATAGGTAGTACAGTAGCCTAAATAATTACGATTATGAAGTAAACATCCATCAGAGACAGCATGAGAAAGAGAGTACTTTCTCTCTTTCTCATCTCCCTCTCTTTCACACACACACACACACATACGCACGCGCAGTCGCGTATACACACACATTGGAAGGAAATGAATTATGCAGCAACCACATTTCTTGTTCTGCTATTACATATAAATACATACATAAATATCTTACATGTACAATCAATTTGAAAAAGGTAAAAGAGAGAACTAAAATGTTGATGGGAGGAAGAGGGTTGAAAAGGAAGTAATAGGGTTTGTGTGACTTCTCATTTTTTGACATGTATATCTAAAAGGGTATTTTGACCTTCGAACAAAAAACACTCTTGCTCTGGCACAAACTTCCAGCTTTCCTGAAAGTACCAAATTAAAAACTTGCTGTAGAAGCTCCTACAATATCTCAGAAGTTGTGGACAGTTTCACTTACGCTATTTAGTTTCCAATGAATCTTATTTTTGAAAGTACTGATTGGAATGTGATGCCTAAGAGTTGTTTGGGCTGAGGTCTTGTAGGCCAATTACTTAACAGGCTACAGGAAGGCTACTGAAACTACAAACTGCCCTTTGACTGACTACCGAAATACTGTTGGAGCACCTTAGATCCTTGATCATCTGCCGTAGATTTCTATGCACTATTTTTCCGCGATGTAGTCAAATGTAGCCTACACAATTTACGTAACGCGTTGCATAATTGTAGCCTAGGGGCCTAATGTAAGCAGATCTTCCCTCAACAAGTGTATGATTATTGTGATATCCGATTATCTGCATGAATCTAACAAGGTGTTACACCCCTTGATGAACTTGATGAATTGTCTTAAGTCAATTCAACTTTTACAAAGAAGGACATTAACGTTCCGCTAAATTCTTCCCGTCAGAATGAATTGCAGATTAGGAGGAGTGCATTTATTGTAAATATGTCCTGGTGGGGAAATGTATTCTTGACTCCTATTGTGGCAGTTGTTGTTAAAACTATTAATCATTGTTCCAAACCTGCATATTTCCCTTGCTGAGACAAATTAGTTTTGGCTTCCTGAGTTTTCATATTTTCAATTCATGAGAGATATAGCTACGCATTGATTTCTACATTGCACAGTTTGAATGAACGGTTGAAAGTGTTTCAGCGCCCGATACTACAATGTGTTTAAATAGAGTAGCCATGGTTATCTGATGTTTCTTTCTGTTGTGTCTGCAGATTCTCCTGTTTGATGAAAGAGGTCAATAATAATCAATTAAGGTATCTAGTTGTACCCTACAGCGAAATGTCATTAGGCTCGAATATATTCCAACTATAAATCCAATATTCCAATGTTCTCTGAAAAAGATCAGTTTAGATTATTTTAAGAAGAAAAAAATGACGATCCTAACAAATGTTGGGTTTAAGGTTAAACTAAACCGCGTCACGAAGTTCCTCCCTTAAACGGCTACTCCTCCCTTCAAATGCTTCGTGCGCCACTGAAGAGGTCACTGTTCATCTGTCGTGCTTACCATAGACATATGTCTATGGTGCTTACAGTGACAACTTTCACGCCTGCTGGGAGAGAAGCAACTTTCTTGGCAATGATAAGGCGGAAGATGCGTTCGTCATCCAAAGATTTTTGACAATGAAAGAAACAGAAAAACCCATAGACCCTGCACATAAAAAAAAAAAGTAAGTTGCAAGTTAAATGCGTAAAATTAAGAGAAATTGAGCTTCTTTAGATTATGCATAGTGATTGGTAAACTTCTACAAATGTTTTACAGTTTTACATATACGTTTTCTATCAAACAAGTTGTGGTTCAATTTCAAACACATTATTTAATGTTTATTGTAACGTTAAATAACAATTCATTTCAAACTTTTCAATTCAGTACATATGCTATGGCTCCAACATCGTGAGGCCCATTACTGTTATTAGAACATGTGAAACTTTGGTCACTGATATGACATAATTTTAATTTTAATGAATGTCCAGTTACCTGGATCTTTACATAACTTTCGAAAATGGATTTGACAAACCTGAATGACAAAACTCCTGCTGTCATGCAAGAAGAATACATTCTCAAGGAAGGAATTGTTGAAGAAATACTCTGAGCAAGGGTAATTTTGGCAGTGAAAGCCGTTAGGAAATAAGGAAGTCGAGTTCTCTAAAGAATGTGAACGAGTACATTTTTTATTTATTTTTATTCCCTCAGAATGAGATGCACCTTTTTGAAAAGACTGAGCAGAAAATTTGTTTTTTCTTCTGGATGGATGCTGGCTGTGTGTGCCCTGCTGTTGGTGTGTCTAATGGTTACTGTCAGATTTTCCAAAGAACCTTTTGAACTCACTGCAACAGTTGACGAAATCCAGACATACCACAAATATGACATCGATTGCTCCGCCATCTACGATCTTGACCCCGTGGAAGTGGGCAAGTCTCTGGTCATCAGGAAGAATGTTGTGAGGGAGAAGGACACCACTCTGGTCAACCTCACCTCCAACTGTCCACGCTACCTCAAGTCCAGGGGATATGGCACCATCCCGGTGTCGGAGGAGGAAAGGCAGTTCCCTCTGGCGTATTCCATGGTGGTGCACAAGTCTGCCTGGATGGTAGAGAGAATCCTCAGATCTGTGTACTCCCCTAACAACCTCTATTGTATCCATTACGACCAGAAGTCCTCAGTGGAGTTCAAGTCTGCTATGGAGGGCCTGGCTCACTGCCTGCCCAACGTCTTCATCGCCTCCAAGCTGGAGAATGTCATCTATGCTAGCATCACTCGGCTGAAGGCCGACCTAAACTGCCTGTTTGACCTGCTCGGGTCAGAGGTCAAGTGGAGGTACGTGATCAACCTGTGTGGGCAGGACTTCCCTCTCAGGGCCAACTGGGAGCTGGTGTCAGAGCTGAGGGCTCTGCGAGGCTCCAACATGCTGGAAACCACCCGCCCCCCTTTTTACAAGACCCAGAGGTACGCCTTCCAGTACAAGCTGGTGGACGCCAACTTTGAGTACCACAAGATTCCCATTCAAACGGACGTAGCCAAAGATCCGCCGCCGCACAACATCGAGATGTTCATCGGCAGCGCTTACTTCACGCTCTCGCGGGAGTTCGTCAACTACGTCATCAACTCGCCGCACGCCAAGGACTTCCTCAAATGGTCGGAGGATACCTTCTCTCCAGACGAACACTTCTGGGCCACTCTCGCACGCGTACCCGGGGTGCCGGGAGAAGTGCCCAGGTCCCAGCCTGACGTATCTGACCTGATGAGCAGGACGAGACTGGTGAAGTGGTACTACCTGGAGGGGTCTCTATACCCCGACTGCACCGGCAGACACGTCCGGAGCGTGTGCATTTACGGGGCAGGGGAAATACGCTGGCTACTTGAAAACGGTCACTGGTTCGCCAATAAGGTCGATCCCATGGTGGACCCTGTTCTCATTCAGTGCCTGGAAGAGAAACTGCAAGAAAGACAGAGACGTCTGGTGATTAACTAACAAACTTGTTGGGTCTGAGTTAAGATGACTTCAGAATCCGAATGAATGCCTAGTAAGACCTGATGCAGTTATGAAGCCTTCCCAGGCCGGACCTTTATGTAACAGTGCAATGTTCTATGAAGAAAAACAGCAGGAAAGAGTCTGTTGGTGGTGGTGCAAATTCTCAGAAGAATGCAGGGAAGTCAGAGAGTAAGTTACAAACATGATTTACCTGCATGTCAGGATTCCCACAACATTATCTGATCATGATCTCTGTTTGGCTTCTGGATCTCTTTTCTTTCTATTATAAACTATAAATAAATAAAAAAGTTCAAAGCAGGTGTGCATAAAAGACGTTGGTTTTTGAAAGTAAGTAATGAAGTAGTTGTAGTTATTTCGACCTACCATGTTGTCAATGTTCCTTCATGGGATTGTGCACAATATACAGCATGTGACTTTGCAATAGTTTATTTATGTCAGCCATAAAACACAGAGGGACAATGTACGTATTTTGCCACATTTTGCCACGACACAACTGTTGGACTTACCTGTGTCTGCTTTATTGTGATTCAGGACCAAACCTCTCATTCAGGTCTCACACAGAGCTCAAAGAAGGAGGTGAGGTTTTATTATGGCGTGGAGAGATAAAACCGTCAGTTTGATTATCACACTGTCACATTGCTGCACTGTCACACTGTTAAAATCTCCATTAGGGACAGTCCAAAAAAATACCCTCATGGAACTAAATGATGTTATGATAGTTGAGAATGGGGAACTGGAAGTCAAGGCTGTGGTTAAACTACATCTAGACTTGTCAAATGGGGCTGTGTTTGTCTAAGATTAAAGTAGAAAAAAACACACTCAGGCTTATCACATTGCTTATTTTGATCAGTTTATTCACAGACGCGTTTCGGCCTAAGGTAGTGGGTTTGTCTAAGATTACCCTTTATGTGTGAGTAAGAACCGGTTTCTTGTAGAAATGTAGCCCTATAACCTTTGCAGTCTTATCTACAAAACCACTTTTTAAATATGTGTTCTCCGATGATTCTGATATCCCATTCAACAAACACAATGGAAAATTCTGTGAAATGTAGCATTTACAAAACACGCATGAATTCTTATGTATGTGTGTATTTACCCTGCAAATACATGCTTGTATAGCTTTGAAAACACTGTACCTGAAACACCTCCATAGCATACAACCTTTGCCCCTTTTATTTATCCACATAGGTGGTAATAGAACTGCAAACATATACATTAACACATGCACACACACAATCACAGAAACAGCTTGTGAGTATGCTGTAGTTATATGATGTCAAGTTTTCGTTGCTCAACAGGGTCTCAAGTTGATGGCTCTCTCACCCCATTGTGTCACATCCACCCAGCGTTAGTCCAGTGTGGGTGTGATCTTGTTTTGTTTTTTCTGTTTGTCACCCTCACTGTCAGGGTGTGAGGAGGGGTAGGACCCAAATGCACGAGAGATGCGAGGCATGGTCGAAACAAGGGTTTTAATTCTCAAAAACCGGGGAACAGATAGGGCACTCACAGGGACAGGTATTGTAAGGACAAGACAAACACTGGACACAAAACAGAAACCTAAATACACAGAACCAAACGACACACAGGTGGACACAATAACGCTAACGAGAACAGGTGAAGACAATGACAGGGAAACACTAGGGCAGGACACTCACGTTCCTCAGTTGTGGACACACCCTCCTGTTCTCTGCCGGATTGTTGTTTCTCTCATATGCCAGCCCTGTCTGCTTTCTTGTTTATTAATAACCTAATTCTGCAAAAGTTCCAGTTTCTGCACCTGAGTCCTGTTCCCAACCCTGACACATTGTGCTCGTCATATGTTGATAAGTAAGGGTCAAGATTTGGTCTGATTGGTTATTCTTGTGTATAAAGACAATTGTGAAGCATTGTTCTGTGGATTCTTCATCTCCTGAGGGCTTCTCCTCAACTCTGGCTTGTCCTTGTACTCATTCTCCTTCTTCACATCTTGCTGTCTCTCTGATTTACAATAATTATGATAGCGTAGGTAAGAGGTAAGAGTTAACCTTTATTTTGTAACATGTTTGCCTTATAATTGATTTCATTTATTTGCAATCTTATTAAATATATATTTCATTTAACCTCACTTTGACCATTCTTGCTCTGATTTAACCCATAGAGTCAAATAACTATAATTCCATTGGTATTGGCGTTATTAAATGCAATTTTTTAATTTATCCTCCAAGAAAAACAGCAGATTGTCCAAGAATTAAAAGGCGGACTGCAATTGCAGCAGAATAGGCTGTTCAGAAATAGTTCAGAAAAGCTACAACTAAAACACAATATTTTTACATTGTTACTGACGTTACATCGTAGTGGCCTACATGTGGAACTGAGTGAGATGGAACAGAAACAGCTTGTGGTTGAAAATGTTTGAACGCAACAAACCTCTAAAAGGTTAGGCTGCCAAATTTGTGTATTCACTGGGCCAACTTGTTCAGTTTCACATGACCTTATTCAAAATTTCTGCTTTGCATGTTGCATCTCTCTGGAAATCTGGAAATGTGTTTCCGTAGACCGACAGATGCTGTAGGCTACATGTTTTATTATCTTGTGAGTTCCACCATTTTGTTAGCACTCGACTCCAATACATACAAAACCTGATTGTAACCTCTAGCATCCCATACTTGATGAGGTAGTATAATCAGACATGGTGTGTCATGAGGTCTGCAAATGAAATCCAGATGAGGGCCCAAGCCCGGGTACCCGAACCCTCTAACCACCAAGCACTCTTCAGCTTGTCAGCTAACATACAGGGGTGTTTGTTGGCACCTCGGTATCACATTCGGAGTGTTATTAAGTCTGAGCCTCTGCCTATCCTCTTTGCCCCTGTAAGCGGTTTAAGTAATGAAGAACAGAATACTATACTGACTGATGGATGAGACAGCCAAGAGAGATTAGGGTTGCAGTTAATTATTCATTTCAGAGAGATGGTGAGTGAATGTGTCTGTTGTGGCTGTTTGAGCGGTAGTAGTCGTGGATGTGGGTGCAGTTAATCCATGATTTAGTGGGGGTGATATCTACACTGGTATGTGTCAATACGCACGACTTGTCTTATTATCCAATTGCATTATCCTCGAGTGTAAAGAAAGATACAATTAAATCCATAAACTGTTGTTTTGTTTATTTGCCTGATTTTATTCACAACAGAAATAAAAACATCATTAGAAAGAACACATTTATACTGTTAAATACCTAAATGTGACTATTATAGGGTATCATTGAATTTACCGACGCCCCCATCTTTATAAATAGGCTATCTGAGCTAATTATTCAGCAATTACTGTGAAAGAGGGCCATCTGCTGGCAAGAAGAAGGAACTGCACCTCTACAGAAACAGGTGCCAGAGACAGGCTCAAACTATCAATGACCAATTTTTAAATTAAATTTAAGGAGCTATTTTAGTGCCAGCACAAATTTAAGATTAATTTAAAAGTTATGTATTTGAAATGTACTTGAAAACCTTTTAAATTATAATGGTTTTAATTTATATTTAACTGAAAATTGTAAGCTGATTTTGAAATTGTATTGTATCACATATTGACATTGAATTGAACAGTTTTGATTAGGTTGTCTGACCATGCCATCTGCGTAGCCTATTGCTGGGATAAACTTATAGGGACTCTCGGCTTTATTTAGCCCATCCGTGGGAGAGACTTTTGACCTAGCCTACTCTGTCTGTACGAAACATTTCAGTAATAACTCCCATCAATAAGAAATTATACGTAAATTACAGGCTAATTACAAGTGTCAAAAATTTGCATTGTTCAAATAAGCAATAATGGAAGCTCCACAAAGCTGTGGGCCTACTGCTCATTACAAACGACATCAAACTCTTGTTTTAGCAAGCGTCCTGTTTCACCACCTGTGACCTGATGGATTAACGTCCTATCTCAGAAAATATTATATATACTATATGTATTTTAAGCACAAACGTCGGCACAAAACATATAGTTTTTAAAGCTAGCCATATTATATACATATGCATTTCTAGGAATATCTCCATCATATAGTATTTTCCATGAAAAACAACAAGCACACATTAAAAGGTGTGCAGATTGTCACGAAACCTTGGTAACGTGATTAAGCATAATTCTCGCTGTCCCAGCAGCCATTGGGCAACGTATAGAGCGCTCATCGTCACACGGAGCGTGCGTCGTGTCGCAGACTGGGAAGACTGCAATTTAATATTACTGTACCTTTTTCCACGGCGCTTGCACGGTTTTGTATGGTTCAATTAACAAAACGGAGTTTCGCTTAAGAAGGAAAGACTACCTCCGTGACTGTAGAGAGGTACGTTGTTTTCTTAACCGATCCTGATGTTTTAAATTGTTGTTGTGAGAATGGTGGAGGAGTCGGAATGTGCACGGGCCCTCTCGGTTTGAAGGCAGAACTATAGGTTTGAACTAATAAGGATGTCTTAATAAACCCGTCAATATGCTGGACATGCACGTGTAGGTTGTGACAATAGTAACTATAGAAAACAGGCGTAGTTTATTTTAATTGGCTCGTGTTTGTCACCTCGCGGCCTGTGCGTTTGAATCAAGCGATCTGGGGATTAGAATGTTTTGGATCGGGTAAGATGGGTGTTATGACGAAATGTAGCAGTTTTCTTATCATATGTGGATCAAATAAATAAAAATGGGCAACTGGTTTCTCTGTTAAAATAGTTCGCCTGGAGTTGACACTAACTTTTGCTCGCCTGCAACCCGTACCTTTTAGCACTGCCCCGCCCCTTTATATCCCTATTATAAGAGCCTAAAGAAATAGTCCTGCGTAGGTGCAAAAGTTTGTTCCAAAGTTGTTCAGAAGCTGGACTGGAATTTTCCTATAAAACAAATGTATAGAGAACAATTCATTTACTTACAGACTATCCCACCGTTCAAGAATTGTTGATCAAATTGACTGGCCTTGCATGCCCCCATATTGTTTACTCTCTCAAAAATGACTCTGCCCCCATCTTTTCGGCAGTTCTTTCTTTGTTCACATCATGATCTTGACTTACAAAGACGTTGAATAGTATTCAAGGCGGTCTGTTAGTTATGGAACATTCTGGAACGTGTTCTTTTGCCATTTGAAAAACCTTGACGGTTGTCACCACAGTCACGATTTATTTTAATTCATGTGTTGAATGTACTTCCTAACACTTGCGTGAGAATCTTAACCCTAACCAATGTAACCCAACTAGGATCATCCTAACAATCATTCACAGGGACTAATGGGTCTTAAATTTGACTTAATACATGCAACCCTCAGACTAGTTGGGGTCTGTATGACCTATGGCAAGAACCAGCCAACTTCTCATCTACGGTGCGAGGAGCTTTCCTCCATGATGGGACAGAACTACAAAGTTCTACACTGACCGGACCTTTCTACGGGTCACAGACCATGCCAGCGTTTTGGGCCGCAACAAAAAAAATGCTATATAAAAAAAACAATATTCAGTTTATTCGGTTGCAAAAAGGCTGTGGGAATCTAGGCAGCCACAAACATAGGATAGAATGGGATCCTGTTCTGACTAGTGAAATGCTGGTGGATGAGAATGTTTTCTACCGTATGTCTATATGTCTAGCAGTGATGTTCGAGGGAGTGCAGTTAGCCCTAAATGTGCCTGATCTTCTGCCTCACTGCTAATGCTCTCTGACAGGATGTTGTGTTTGGGTGTGTGTGAGAGAACGAGAGCGAGAGACGGGATCGGGGGCACACTGGGGCAACCGAAGGGTAGGCAGAGGCCTGTTGGAATCATACCTGCTTCACTCTGTCAGGATATATTTTCATATTCTCTCTCTCCACACACACACACACACACACATGGGCGTGAGTCTCTCTCTGGCCAAGAAGGGGGGTCTGCATAGGGGGAGGCAGGGGGGCAGGGGGCCGGAGCAGTGGGGGTTAAAGGAGGAGTGTGTCTCTCCATCCAAAATGAGAGATCCATTACCCTCAGTGTGCTGTGTGTGTGTGCACGTTTTGTAAGAATGTTTTTGAAAAACACGGCCCGTTATACGAGGCAGAGAGTGTTTGTGTGTGTGTGTGTGTTCTGGCCATCGGTGTGACGGTCGAGATATGCGAGGAAGTGTCCAGCAGATCGCTTGGAACGTTTGTGTCATTTACATTTACATTACATTTATTCATTTAGCAGACGCTTTTATCCAAAGCGACTTCCAAGAGAGAGCTTTACAAAGTGCCCTAGGTCACTTATCATAACAACAAGATAGCCAAAAACATCGTGAGTAGCCAAAACATGAAGCACACATTGTGAACAACCAAAGTAAGTGCCAAAGGGAAGAACCATAAGAGCATGTAGTTAAACAAGTTACAATTAAACAACATGAACCGCTATAAGTGCAAGTGTACCTGTGGAAAAAAGCAAGCAACAGTAATAAAAACAATATATCACAGCGAGAACAAAAATTTGTGTCCGAGCGGTCGGCTTATCGACTCCTGCCATTTTGCTTTTGTGTACGTGAGGAGTTTCTATCCACAAAAGCACTGAGAGGCCGGTAACAGGGGCCCCTTTGTGTGTGAGCACGTGTGTGTGTGTGTGTGTGTGTGTGGTGCAATAGACCTACATCTGTTCTGTGACATCACACAGCATGAGAGAGGCCCTCTCTGGGTTTCCTGCTTCTTGTGCTTCCTAAAGGTTCGTTCCTAAAGGTTCGTTCCTTAGGGTTAGGCACAGATGCTACACGACCTTCAGTAGCGTTATCTGATCCCTTTGCTGTGGTTGTTTGAGTTGTGTTGTCCAGTAGAAATCTCTCATGAGGAGAACGTCTTGTTCTGGAACTTAATGTTATTCAAAGTACGCTGACATTTGTATCATGTGAGATGCATCGCAAGTGCATACACTTATAGATGTATCTGTACATTGTAACTTGACACACACAATCCAACACGTAGCGGTGAATTCTGGGAGGGTAGAGGTGGGGGGGTGCAGGATTGAATGATAGTGACCCCCCCCCCCTCCTGGTGTTGTTTACTCCAGATGTTGTTGCTGTCCTCAAGGGCCCCTAAAGTCGGGAGCAGTGACGCGTGCCAACCCCCCGAAAGTTCAGTTGGAACCAGTTGGAACCGAATCCTTCCAGCCTGGTAGCGGGCAGGGGGGGGGGGGGGGGGTATTTCTCAGAAGTCATGTTGGAAAGTACTATTCAAGTGGAAGTGAAGTTGCGCAATTGCAAGAACATTTTTGTTCCTCCCCTCAAGGAATGTGAAACCTTTGTACCTGTAGCAGTAGATGTCTCTGAGAACTGACAGATGTAGGACTCATGGGCACCTCTTGTTAAATTGTAGATCTTTTTTCTGTCTCTCTCTGTTCTCTGTTTTCTCTCCCTTTCTTTTTCCCTCCTTCTCTCTCGTTGCCTCTCTTTCTCTCTCTCCCCTACGCTCTGTGATTTCCATGTCTCAGACGAGATATATGGGTTGAATTCCCCTGTGCCGTTCACAGAGGGAGCAGAAGATTACAGACGATAGCACAGACTTGTAAAGGGGTCTGTCATTATTCACAGAGGAGGTGAAGAGTTTCATGCAGAGGTGCATGTGCCATCGCCACCTGCACGCGTCACGCACAACTTTCATCAGAGCGCTCAAGCCCTTTCCATACAGCACCCTCACAGGCTTTGCAGTCGACAGTTTAACAACATAACACGATTACAGTAGCTAGCAGATTCATGAATCAAAGGTAAAACTACAGTTAGTGCAGTAATGGCTCCGTTCCATGTGCGACCTTGTTGTGTCTTTTAAGCTCAAGTCAGAAAATGTATCTACAGTGGGCGTGGCCTGTGCCTTGAGTGTGACCTGTGACCTGTAGCTTGACCGACAGGTTCTCACACCCGAGTGCTTCCTGGTTGACCTTTACCCTCTTAACCTAAAGAGAGTTCCATTGCCACCGGGCTGTTGTGTTCTAAGAGGCAGAGAGGCTACAGTAGCTCATGGTCTACACTGAAATATCCATTGCATCGTATATGAATCTTCAGGTAACATTTCAGCTTTGAAAAATATGTTGTGTTTATGTCTGTAATTTTCAACTTGTAGATTGATAGCACATCAGATAGATAGAACATCAGATAGATAGGAGTCAGGTGGCTGAGCGGTGAGGGAATTGGGCTAGTAATCCGAAGGTTGCCAGATCGATTCCCGGTCATGCCAACTGATGTTATGTCCTTGGGCAAGGCACTTCACCCTACTTGCCTCGGGGGAATGTCCCTGTACTTACTGTAAGTCGCTCTGGATAAGAGTGTCTGCTAAATGACTAAATGTAAATGTAAAAATAGAACAATAGATTGACTGACTGATTTCCGCTGGACGATGCTATGAATCCTATCGAATGGAACGAGTGCTTGATGAATCCGTGGTGCTCCAGAGGGTCTGATGTTGTGTGTTGCCCCCCAGGGATGGACTTCCCTGTGGACGTGTTGGGCTCCGTGAGCCACGAGGGCCTGGAAGAGGAGGCCAAGGCCTACATGACCGACCTCAGATACGTCAGCCTCGACAAGGCCCAGAGCTTCACCCTCAACAACCACAGAAAGGTCTGCGCGTGCGCACATACACACACACTCGGCATCTCTCTCTCATCCGCTCTGTCTTTGTCACACTCTTTAACTCCTTCTCTGTCTCGTTCCCCCACTTACACACACCGACACACATTTAATTCTCTCTCTGTCGCACACAAAAAAAGACACCGAAACATATGGGGTCAGATGGCTGAGTGGTGAGGGAATCGGGCTAGTAATCTGAAGGTTGCCAGTTTGATTCCCGGCCGTGCCAAATGATGTGTGTCCTTGGGCAAGGCACTTCACCCTACTTGCCTCGGGGGAATGTCCCTGTACTTACTGTAAGTCGCTCTGGATAAGAGCGTCTGCTAAATGTAATATGTTCCTTCTGTCTCATGGTGTGAATCTCTCAGATCAGGATAACTCTGTCCAATGTGGGCTTTGTTCCGATCTACGGAGGAGACCTGAAGCACAAGGTTCTTGCTCTGTTTGCCCCAGAAGACCAGCTCACAGGTAACCATGCAGCACAGCTGACTGACACGCTCCTCTAGTTCAAATCTGTGGACTCCTGATTGATAGGAAATATCTTTTCTTCCTTTCTTTCTCGTTGTCTCTCCTCTCTTTCTACATTCCTCTTTCTCTCTCTTTCTCTCTCTCTTTCTCTCTTTCTTTCTCTCTCTCTCTCACCCTCTTTCTCTCTCTCTTTCTCTCTTCTCTCCTATCTTTCCTTCTCTTCTCTCCTCTCACCCTCTCTCTCTCTCTCCCCCCCCTGGTCAGCGGTGGCCCTCCTCCTGGCTGGTCAGTGGTGGTCTGTGGAGGACATCCTCACGACCTCCGACCCCTCCAGGACCGGCCTTCTCAAGGTACCCAAACACTCCCAGAATGCCCGGGGGGGGGGGGGAGGGGCTAATTTGCTAGGGTGCTTACAGGGTGTGTGTGGAACATGTCGTCGGTTAGTCCCTAAGCAGCTGACTGGGTCTCCATGTCCCAGCATGTTGCCGTAGCAGCTGAAGAACAATGCAGCCCTATGGAAACGGGCATCCTGTCTGTTTCATGCATTCTGTACATTCTGGACATTCCTGTGTCTGTCTCTTCTGTGTGAAATGTCATTAGGAACTATTTTATCTGTGGGGCTTTAAAGGTTGTAGTTGTGCTGTGCTGCGCTTCTCATAGTCTCGGTAGCTGGACGACTGAAAGACTGAGGCCTAAACGTTTTTTTTTATCTCTGCCAACAAGTCAATTGCTGACGTTCAGATTTGCTGTTCTTTTAAAACAACCCTGAGCCCTGTAACTGCTTTTTACGACAGCTACAGTTTCTACTGGTGTGTACTACAAACTTCAACACGTTACACATGTTTGTCTTTGATTGTGTGTGTGTGTGTGTGTGTTGTTTCCTGCTAATCAGAACCAGTTGCTGTTCAAACCCTGGCAATGTGCCATGAGCATATGTGAGTGAGTGCTGCCTTTGTATTCTGACGCACAAACACACACACAGACACACACACTTTCATTCTCTGGAAACAAAGCTCCATAAATGAAAGGCATGAGAGGGAGATGTAGAACAGGGCTCTGAGCTCTCTCTGGGGAGGGCTGCCAGGGGTGTGGGGCTGGCTGGTGGAGGAGACCTCGTTCGAGCTCGCTCTCTCTGGGGAGGGCTGCCAGGGGTGTGGGGCTGGCTGGTGGAGGAGACCTCGTTCGAGCTCGCTCTCTCTGGGGGGAGGTTGGCACCGCTGCCTCTGCCTTCTGTCTTAGCGTCCGGGAGGGTCTCTGGGTCCTCTCGTATCCTGTGGGAGACGGCCACGCTCTCCTCAAGTCAGATGAACTCAATATCCTGTCTCACGGTCGTTGTGTAACTCTGTCGGCAGTGAAGCGTGGGTGTGTTTGTATTGTCCGTACTCCCTGAACCGACAAAAGAATGATATGAAAAAGAAGCCCTGCTCACACTTGTGCCTTGGTAGCTGGGTTGGTTACAGGACGTGTCTCCAGGAGGTTACATGCCCCCCCCCCCCCCCCCCCCCCCCCCCCCCCCCCACACACACTCGTACGGGCTGTGTGTGTGTGTGTGTGATCGCTGTGGTTTTGTGTTTCCCAGGTCAGGAGTGTTGTGGAGAGGATTGTTCTGTATGTCCTGAACCGTATCGTATACCGGGTCAGTGAGATGGAGAGACCCGAGATTCCCTTCCTCTGCCACAGCCAGCGTGACTTCGCCAAGATCCTGTGGAAGGACGGGCAGGCAGTGGGATTCTACTCAGTCAAACCCAAAGGTTTGGTTCAGGGAGACGCATCGGGGAAAGATCTCCTCCGGTTCTTCTGTGAATCGTTGTTCGGTGATGTTTACCGACGCCTGTTTTCCTCTCGCTATAGACAGCTTGTGCAATCACTTCGTGACCCAGTGCTACCAGCTTCCTGTCATGGACTCCATCTTCATCAGGAAGTGTCACCGTGGAAACGGCCATGGCCTGGAGATGCTGGAGGACTTAGTGGACTCTTTTAAAGAGGACCAGCTGGGCTTGAAATACCCACTTTCCATCCCCATGTACAAAGGCAGGTATCCCTTCTGTCTCAGACTGCAGCACAAACAGCTTCTCAGCTGACAAAGAAAAAAACTTGCTAGCTTTTCTCCTTGGAACCCTGTTGCACATTCATACGTGGTCATCTCAAGACCAAGGGTGACCTGAGTTGGTGAGGTTGTGTTTTACCGACCGTTTCCCCCACCCCCCACCCCCCTCCCTCCAGTGTGCAGCAAGTACCTGAGTCGATACCCTGCTGACGAGGACCTGCTGTGGGTGGTGGAGGGGGTCGGGGGGCCCTACCAGAGAGAGAGCGTGGCTAGCAAGCTGAGGAACCTCAGACTGAAAGGTACCACGAACGGAAACAACGCTGAGCGAGGAGGACGTTCAGCAAGCGTGCAGCGCTGGCTGGTCATGTTGACCTTCAGTGACATGCTGAATACAATTTCAGTGCAAACATTTTGATTCATGAGCTTGCTTGTTGTATTGATAACTTGTGCGCGCAGAGAACAGGACAGGGATCCATCTGATTGGTACATGGTGACATCCCAAGGTGACATGTCACTCCTGATTGGCCTGTTTGTCCTGTCACTCTTTACGCAGTCTCACAGCCCCTGGCTACAGCCAATGGAGACCATGGTTTAACGCTGCTGACAGGAGACCTGGACAGCCAGAAGATGGAGGACGGAGACACACACCTCAGCTGTCTGGACATCACTGTATGTCCCTCTGCCTGTCTGTCTCTCTCTGCCTGTCTGCTTGTCTCTCTCTCTGCCTGTCTGCCTGCCTGTCTGTCTGTCTCTCTCTGCCTGTCTGCCTGTCTCTCTCTTTGCCTGCCTGCCTGTCTCCCTCTGACTGTCTGCCTGCCTGTCTCTCTCTCTCTGCCTGTCTCTCTCTCTCTGCCTGTCTCTTTCTCTCTGCCTGTCTGTCTGTCTGTCTGTCTCTCTCTGCCTGTCTGCCTGCCTGTCTCTCTCTGCCTTTCTGTCTGTCTCTGTCTCTCTCTCTTGGTCTCTCTCTCGGGTCTATCTCCTGCTGTCTCTCCCTCTCTGTTTCCTCTCTTTGTATGTCAGTCTCTTCCCCCTCTCTCTGTCTCTGTCTCTATCTCTATCTCACGCTCTGAGTTGCTGGATAAGTTAATATTATGTGCGTTCACTATAGAGTTTGAGTTAATGAAATATTAATGTTTTGTAATTGCAGGAGGATATCATAGTGGTGAATAAGCATCTCAAGCTTGTTGAAGGTAAATACCAGCCTTGAAGACTCAGACTGACACGAGAGTCCTCAGACTGACTCACACACACAATTCCTTGAGAGAGAACTTCGTCTGTACTTTTCACTGTGCTGCCCAGTCACACACACCTGTGCTGCCCAGTCACACACACCTGTGCTGCCCAGTCTCACACACCTGGAAGTCAGCTGTGCTTTCCTTCATCTTCTCGTCTCCCTCTTTCTCTCTTTCTCCCTCCCTCCACCCCTCCCTCCCTCTCCAGACTTGGAGGAGACCCCGGTGTCGACTCGTACGAGGAGCAGCGGGGGGAAGAAACGTGACAGAGATCAGACGGAGGACCTGGAGGAGAGCCATCAGCCCAAGATGAGCAGGTCAGAGAACCTGGGACCAAACCACCTACACGCTCACGCTTTATGTTTCCTTGTTGTTGTTGGCAAAACCCGGACTGCATTGCAAAACTTGGCTAAGTCAGCTTTATGTTTACCTGCTAACTTTCGCACAACCTGTCATGAACCTGAAGCTTCGACTGATTTGTTTAGGTTGGAGGACGAGGAAGGTGACACAGAGGCCACTGCCATGGCAACAGAGGGGGACGGACAGGGGGAGGAGAAGGAGTGCCCAGGTCCTGTGGAGGCAGAGGGCCCTGTGGCCCCAGAGCCCCCAGAGGAGTTGGCCCCAGAGAAGCAAGAGGCCCCCGCCCTGGGGCGCCCAGCCCTGGTAGGAGACAATCTGGGGACCTTATAGAGACAGAACTTTCATGACAACAGAACTGCCATGACAACAGAACTGCCATGACAACAGAACTGCTATGACAGCAGACCTTGCTGACGTCCACGTCTCTGTGTCTTTTCAGGGGGTGGAGGAGGTGAATGGAGAGCTGACGGATGACCTGATGGAGGAGCAGGAGGAGGAGGAGGAGGAGGAGGAGGGGAAGAAGGGAGTGGAAGAGGAAGATAGTCGGCAGCCTGAGAGTGCTTTGGAGAACGGCGCGGCAGAAGAGGATGTGGAGATGGAGGGGGGGAAGGAGGAAGAGGAGGAAGTGCCCAAGGATATGGTATGTTCAAACTTTAATGACTCAACAATATGAGTGAAAGGATGGAAACGCGTCACTAAAATACTCGATTTTAAAGTCAACAATCCTGGAGGAGGAGCAGACTCAAACTATTTCAAAACTTTCTGTCATGCAGTGTACAAAAAAATTCTATGAATACCCTGAATTTCATAAGTCTCTATTGTCCCCCTCAGGACACTGTGGAGGCAGCCCCAGTGGAGTCACCGACAGCAGAGGCAGAATCACCCCCCTTGTCAGAAGAAGAACCAATCGAGGCTCCCTTGACAGCTCCCCCTGCCCCGGAAGGGGCTTCTCTACCTGGGGAGGGTCCTGAGGAATCCGGGGAGGAACCTCCAGCCTCTCAGGCGCCAGCGACGCCCCAGGAGGCTCCTGCCATGGAGGAGGAAGAGGAAAAGGAGGACAGCAGCCCAGCCGACTCTAGCGGGGAGGCAGTGCTCCTCGTCGGGGTAGCAGAGCTGTCCTACCAGCCCCCGGAGGAGGAGGGACAACAGGGGGAGGTGGACGGGGGGGGGGAGGGGGAGGTGGCAGAACAGGAGGAAAAGATGGAGGCGGAAGGAGAAGCCGTCACCACGGAGGACGAGGAGGGGGAGGATGATGCGGGGGATGTTGGGGCAGCAAGGGGCAGGGGGGGCAGGCGGGCGGCTAAACGCCAATCCAAGAGACTGAGCCAAGCGCCAGCTGAGGGCGGAGACTCTGAGGTCACGGAGGTCAACGAGGAGGAGGAGAAGGAGGAGGAGGAGAAGGAGAAGGCTGTGACAACTGAGGATGACGCCCATGCTGGGGGGGGAAAACACTTTAATCCAGGAGGAGGAGGAGGAGGAAGAGGAGGAGGAAGAGGAGGAGCCTCCTGTAGTGGATCAGAGAGCGCTGAGGAGGAAGATCAAAGCCGTGAAGTCTCCATCCAAATCCAAAGGCAAACGACGTAGCAAGACCTGAGCACGCGCACACACACACACAGACACACACACACACGTACAGACACACACACGCACATACACACATACATGCACACACACACACACACACTCGTAGATTACACACAAAATGACACCCACGTATAGCACTGGGTGTTTGAAAAAGGGGCTGTTTTCTAAGTAACGCATAGTTTTAAGAGATCTTCTGTTCAATCTTATTTAGTGTAGATAGATGTTTTTTTTTGTACTCTTTCATTTTATCGCATAGCATGACTGATGCATTAAGCTACTGTGAAGTTCTTTGTTTTCTATTTACTACCTTCTGAGAAATCCATTTGTTTGGTATTGAGATTTGCCAAACCTTTTTAATAGTTTGAAGTTACTGTAATTTCACTGATTACCGATTATTCCAGTTTAGGTTTAGTTACTACAAAAGTCACTATTACAGAATGGACGGTTTGGCTTTGAAGTGGACCGTTTAGTTCAGTAGAGGTGACAGTTTTTATTAGACAGAGCACTGATGACTTGTTTCCCAAACAAACGCTACCCAGATACTAGTTTTGAGCTTCATTTGTGTTTCAGAGAACACTTAACTTTGCATCTCAAAGTGTAAAATGGATTCTAGATATGCTGAAAGGTGTTATAGATTTTCTTTGTTCAAAGGCTGTGAATGAATCATGGATATATGTAGGCTCCACAATACAACACACACACATATTGATATATACACCTATATAGACACAATCAATATTGAATAATTACATTTCTTTACGTATTTGGTAGAGGAAGATGCATATTGGTAATAAAATGTAATGGTGCAGATATTACCAGATAATTCAT
Organism: Osmerus mordax; assembly: GCF_038355195.1. Lineage (NCBI taxonomy): Eukaryota > Metazoa > Chordata > Actinopteri > Osmeriformes > Osmeridae > Osmerus > Osmerus mordax. Next base: position 2,227,804 of record NC_090069.1, on the reverse strand, counting down.
GGTTATGGACATGATCAAATATACTTGATATAGGATTGATAAGATTTAGATTTCACTAAATACAATAGCTGTTTAATAAGTTATTATATCAGAACTATTTATATATTGTGTTATTTTTTATATAGAAATACAGTGCTTTCATGGAAAATACACTTGTTGAATAGCAAAAGTTATATTATTAAAATAACATAGACATTTATCAATACTTTAGGGTGTAATTCTTGGAGGGTATATTGAGTCATGCACATGAAATGATGATGCGAATTGAGTCCATGCTGAAAGATTACATTCTTAAGTTTAGTTAGAATCCCATAACTTGTTGTGTTAAGGGGATATCCTCCGTATTACAGGAAATGGTGGGTTGAAATGGCCCTGTTATTTTCCAAATAATCGCCCCACAGCGTTTTGATACCGAAGTCGTTTGTTGACCAAAAATGTGTTATCTATGTAATGCCCCACGTAGTATCCTGAATACTCTCTGAATGAATCTCCTTTAGATTCACTTATTTGCCCTGTCGTACGAAAACGACACGTCCTATCCTCGTGTCCTATCCTCGTGTCCTATCCTCGGGTCCTATCCTCGGGTCCTATCCTCGGGTCCTCTCCTTCAGACAAGGACAGGTAGAAGCAGACGAAAGGTAGAAGCAGGTAGAAGTGCTTGTGGGGGAAGGCCTGTTAAGAGAAGAAGGTTAGAGCAGTATGATTTATCCTGTGTGGCAACTGAAGATGCTATTCTATTTATCCCCATGTATTGAATGTAATGTTATTTTATCTTCTTTTCCTCTGTTTTATTAACTTACGGAAATGGCTTTACTGATTTTAATGCATCCTCAGCTTAAAACGGTATGGGAGACCTTTTTAAGTTTGTGTTTGACTTCTCCATCTGTGTTTGAGAGTGTGTTTTGAATTGTCCTCCAATAAAGTTGTGCCCACAAACGTCTTCGTAACTGGGAAGACTGTTCTGAACACTAACACTTTCAGAGAGACGAAACGGATCTCGATGTCTTGCTCCAAACCCAGGACCCCAGAACGATCTGCGTTTGAATCAGTCGCTTACTACGCTACTGTGGAACTCGACAGAATCTTGACTTTAACTGCAGAGGGAGCCAATGTTGTCATGGTTTTGATCTCTCTCCTGCTGTACCGTCACTAGCCACATGGTGGTGCTATGGCTCTGTGCCAGTGTTGGGGCTGCAGCCCTGCAGACTGGTGGCTGCCGCCACACACACACACACGCACACTCACTCTTCGGTCCAGGTCAGTCCCTCAGGTGACGGTCACAGTTAGAGGTCTGTGTTTTTAACGTGTGGATATGGGTCGAAACTGCAAGGTTGCCTTGACACCAGACCTAGAAGATTGTTGTGTGCGATCATGGCTGGGAAGTAATTAAATTCCACCAGTTGACATGATCAGTGGATTGGATTTTTTTTTTAATGTTCTTCTAGAAGGATCTGTTGTCACACTGTACATCAATCCTAACATAGAGTTGAATTCTATATGTAATGCCATGTTTTTAAAAGTAGTTAAATTTCTGTACTGTTTGAGGTGGGGAATAATCTTTCAGAGCAATTTACAATCTGTGATATCCTTGTGGTCAATAAATATTTCTACTGAAACAACTTCCCTTGTCATTAACTCATTGTCATCTCTCAGGTATAATAGTGATGACGTCTGCTGGTTGCCTCACAGAAAACACGACAAACTACACAATACAAAGTATTGTGATCCTGTCGGTTGTATGTGAGATCCATGGCTTTCAACTGATTTGCAGCATAAACTGTACGTGGCATCACTGGCTGCACATGATATACCTCACGATCTGCCCCGATTTTACGGCGCGCGTACGTCATTTGATAGCATCCATATATCTGTTAAACCTTGGAGCATCTGATGGGTGGAGGGCTAAATCTGTGTGTGTGTCACGGTGACAGGTCCAAATCTGCCTGTCCTACGAGCTCTCTACAGAGATATCTCTGGCTCATCTTCTCTCCTCCTCCACATGCATCGTGTCATATTGCCCCTTTGAACGGAAGTGTGTGTGTGTGTATGTGAGAGAGAGAGAGAGAGTGTGCGTGGCTTTGTGTATTTAGGTGTGTGTTTGGGTGTGTGAGAGAGATGGATATGGTGGTTGTGTGTTTGTGTGTGTGTGACACACACACTCAGAAACCCCCCCAGAGTTTTAATCGTCAGTTGTCTTAAGTGCAGCAGTTAAAGGGAGGTGCTCTTCCCATGCTATTCAATGGAGGAACCCTGTTTATTTGTATTTTCGGTGGGTGGACCAGTGAGCCGGTCTTAACTCTCATTTACTTTGACGGTGTGTGTGTGTGTGCGTGTCAGCAGTTTGGCCTGATTAAGCCTGCCACTGACACGTTTGTGTGTGTCTGGGTGTGTGTGTTTGTAATTAATGATGTGTTCCTCCTCTTCATAGGGTAATAGGATTTCCCCGCCTCAGGCAGCAATGATGGGAGGGTGGGGGGGGGGGGGTGGAATGAAGGGACTGTGTGTGTTATGTGTGTGTGTTGTGTGTTTGCACTGGGGGGTTAGTGATTGGGAACCACAGTATAGCGATGCTGATAGGAAGCAATGGTGTTTGTGTGTGTGTGTGTGTGTGTGTGTGTTGGGGGGGGAACAAGCAGGTGATTTATAACACACCAACACCAGGTCTCTCCTCTCTCCCACAGCAGCAGAGCAAGCAAATCCATTACAAAAGAAGTACACTGTTAATGGGCTTTGGCGTCTGCGCGTGTGTGTGTGTGTGTGTGTGTGTGTGTGTGTGTGTGTGCGTGAGAGAGAGAGAGTCAAGAAGAGAGAGAGAGAGACAGAGAAATAGAGAGAGTTTGTGATAAACAGAGCTAGAGGGTGTAAAGAAGGTGAAGGTTATTGAGGGTATGTGTTCCTGTAGCGGCAGGTTGGTCTCAAGGCCCTCGGGACAGGCGTGTGTGTGCGCGTGTGTGTGTGTATCCACGTACGACACTTTACAGTATTATTTGTCGAGTCTCTTATATAGTGGGCTGCTTCCTGTGCTCTTGGCTGCTGCCCTCTCTACGCAGGGAGAGAGGGGCGAGGGAGAGAGAGATGAGAAAGAGAGAGATGAGAAAGAGATGGAGAGAGAGATGGAGAGATGGAGGCCTGTGTTTTCTCCGAGCGGAGGGACTCTGGGGATTAAACAGAGGAGAGAAGGAATAAATAAAGAGAATGGAGCGCTACCCGGTAATGGACCAGCGGAAGGCGAGGACCACGTCTACTGCTGTGGAGTGTGTGTGTGTGTGCGTGTGTGTGTGTGTGTGTGCCTGTGTGTGTGTGTGTGTGCCTGTGTGCCTGTGTGTGTGTGCGTGAGCGCGCGCAACCACGTGGGTCTCCTCTCACATTACCCTTTACATTAAAATCAGTCAGGGGGAAAATGAGTGCAGACCTGGGCCAGCGTCGGCCCACCTGGCCCCTCAGAGGGAGGCTGAACTGGGAGCCAGAGGAGGGGGGGGATAAGGAGGTGACAGAGGGGGCGAGCTGGGGGTTGGAAGCTAACACTAGACTGGGGAAGCTGCCTCAAGGCTTGGATCCAAAGTCAGATCCACGCTTCTTCCTCACCTAATGAGCAGTGCGGGGCAGGGCCTGGATCTAAACACAGAGGACAAGGGATGAATCCGGGATAAGACTCTGACCCCGGCTATGTCTCTCCTGTGGATCTACTTAAAGGGATAGTTCACCGAAATGACGAGTATGAATAGGGATGATAATATTGTGTTGTGATATTGTAGAAAACACGCAACTATGAGTGTTGTTTTTCGGCGTTTAATTCACAAGTTGTTTTTGATAAAGTCAAGTAGTGCCCGTATAGCAAGAGGAGACTTTTATTATCAGTAATATTTACATTGAAACAGCAGCACCCTAGTACCCTTTCTGTCCCTTAATCCTTAATGCATTCATGTACAAACACACACACACCCAGCAAATACACACACAGACACACATACACACAACAAACACACGCATACGTACCACAAAAACACACATACGTACCACAAACACACACGCAAAGCACGCACGCACACACACACATGTTCCAGCTTCATTTTACATTGAGGAGAAACCTCGATCTGTCTAAAAGGAAACTTCTACGCCCCACAATCAGACAGAAACCCAGAGTGGACAAAATGATAGATAATAGTATGTATTACATGACTGGCCACTGAAATGGTATACAAAATGCAGATGCAGGACTGCTTGTGCTTCCTATTGTATCAGTCACTAACGTGGACATGGGTCTCCTGTGATGGACCAAGCAGAGTTCCTCCATCCCTTCCTGACCAGCTCCAGTCCCAGGTGTCCTTCTCCGTGCCGTAAGTGAAGCCCTCTGCTTGTAAAGAGGGCTCTACAAATCACATTTGATTGGATTTGTATCGCGTTGGCTCAATACGGACACCTTTTCTCTACTTTGGCAGAGCGGGGCTTTTGCACCCATAATTTCAACCTTTCAATAGGCAAGGAGACCCTGGATTATTGTATTGGGGAATGATACTGCATTACTTTGACAGTTTTACAAGGCTGCTTTAACAATAAGTAACTTTCTTTATTCGTCTGCACATTGGGACAATAGGAATCCACCTGGCCCTCACAACTCAACCTTGAGAATTTAATTTTATGAAGTGCATTGTGAGGTTCACTGTCTACAGTCGTGGTAATAGAATGCCTTTTATTCGGTGCTCTGCATAACTAAGCCTATACACCCTAGGCTTGTTGGCTCCAGACTAGAAGAGTTACCACGCAAGGATTGTAAACTGTGTTTTCTCTGCCTTGCTGTCTCCCTCCTGCAGTTCCCACACTTGACCCATAGATGGCGCCAATCGCTCCACGCAGACGGCGGTAAGTCACAGATGTTGCCTGTCCCCTCCTTTTGTTTTTTTCCCTATTGAAGAAGAAGACCTCAGCTGTTGAAGGAGATTCTCCATTATGTGTTCAATGTTCTTTTGAAAATCATTTCCATTAAAACATGTTTTTTTTTAAGGGACAACGACAAAGGGAAGGTCAGGTGAAGTATTGTGGAGAGAGAGGGGGCTGTCGGGGACGTCTACATGGAAGGGTCTGTGTGAGGGAGCTATAATCAGGGAACGGTATGTGTGGGGTGTGTGTGTACGTGTATGAGTGTATGTGTGTGTGTGCGTGTTGGTGTGATTGTGTGTCTGGCCCTTTGCTTGCTCGCGTGTGTGTGTTGGGGGATGGGGTTGGCATTGACGTGTGTGTGTGTGTGTGTGTGTAGGTATAAACTTTCGATATGTATTTGTCCTGAATAACCATAGAGATTGAGATCAACGTATACTTTTTTGGGGAGTCGATGGTTGTGAAGTGTTGACGACTGTGTGCGAGAGAGAGTGTGTGTGTGTGTGTGTTAGGGAGAGTGTGTGTGAGGAAGAGTGTGTGTGTGTCAGGGAGAGTGTGTGTTGGGCAGAGGGACAGACAAAGGCTCCTAGAAATCCTCCCTAAGGTTGGCAGACCCAGATTCCCCGATCCAGAAACCTATCCGGCGGCCAGAGATGCCAATTAGCAGAGGAGCTAACACACAAAGCAAAAATCAACAATCGTTATTTTGGTTTGAAACTGTGTAAAACATGACTGGAAACAATAGACCAGATAGAGGATTTACTCTTTTGGCTTACATTCAGTATCTGACCTCTATCACAAAATGAAGCCTGTCCTTAGTTCATTAATGGATCCTTCCACTTTTTTTGGGCGGGTGGGAGATGGTGAGGTGGAAGGGACAGGCCCAGTGTCACACACCCAGCAGGGGGGGGGAGATGGTGGGGGGGTTGAGGTTCGAGGGACGATACGGAGGCAGCAGGCACCAGTACAGTTCAGATTTCCAGCAGACTGCCTCATCCCTCCATCCAAGTCTCTATCAGCATCAGGGCTCTGCTCCATCTCAAACACAACAGCTCGGAAAGGGGATTGAAATTCAGCTCATGAAATTAAGAAAAAAATGTTGATGGAATATTTTTGTTGTTGTTTGTTTGTTAGTTGTTTTTTGTGTGGTTTTTTTTTTTATACAAGAAGTGGCACTTTTTTCAATCCGCAACCTGAATTCTCAATTCTTCTCCTGAACGTATGGAGTAGGACTGGAGCAGAGGCCTGTGGTGGTCCACCCGCCCCCCAGCTCTACCACACGGTGGTCTCCCCCATCTCCTGCCCGGGATGAGACATGGGAGCGCTGTAACTGGAGTTGCTGGCCAGGGAGAAGGGAGGACTGGGCCCCCCGCCGTACGTCTCCCCTGGGAGCGGCTGCATGGAGCTGGGTAAGCCCGGCTCGGGGCTGGGGGTGTCTGCGTGGGAGATCATGTCCGTGAACCTTTGGTCGTCTGGGTGGTGGGCCGCCACGGAGCCCTCCATGCCTCCGGGGCCGGAGCCCAGGATGTAAGGGGACTCTGCCGGGGACTGAGCCTGCGAGGAGGGAGGTCCGTGGGGGAAGAAGTCGTAGGTGCTCCCTGGTCCGTAATAGTCGCCCTGGTACTCTGTGGGGAAGGGGGGAGGGAGGAGAACAGAGAGTCAGGATCTGCTGTGACTGTTGGAGAGGAAAACAACACTGACTAACAAATCTATCAGCATGGAGAACTATTTTCGGTATTCTCAACCTGATTACAGTTGCACAAGCATAAAAGCTTTACATATTCACACCAATTCTATCTGAAAGATTGCGATAATGAGAGTGGGCAACCGGCATGACATTCACAAACTTCAATTCCCTCTCTACTAGAAGTCAAAATAAACAAGCTAATTATGGAGTCACACAAACAGAACCCTGCTAGCATAACAGACCTCAAGAATAGACCTGGGGCGTTTGCCGGGGGGGGGGGGGGGGGCAGAGGAGAGGGGTGTGAGAATAACCCTGACACGCGCACACACACACACAGAAACACACACCCAGCCTCCCTTTTTCCTTGCAGCAGACGAACAGAAGGATGGAGGGAGCAGTAATAAAGGAGAGCAGACTCCCCAATGCTGCCGCAACACAAAAGAGTGTGAAAAGAGACACGCTGAGAGAAGGGAGGGCGCTGGAAGAGAGGGATGAAGGTTTTGTCCTTCCCTTACACTCTCTTTCGCTCTTTCTCTCTCTCTTTTTCACTCTCTTTTATTGCTTTCTTCTCTCTCTCTCTCTCTCTCTCTCTCTCTCTCTCTCTCTCTCTCTCTCTCTCTCTCTCTCTCTCTCTCTCTCTCTCTCTCTCTCTCTCTCTCTCTCTCTCTCTTGCTCCCTCTTGCTCTCTCTGTGTTCTAACCTTCAAGATTCCATTTTAATTCGACTTCAACACCACGAGCCATTCAGGAACTAGCAGACAATGCATCTCTCAAAGTGTCTATCAAATCCCAACCGATAATGTTTCATGGCGACGACGACAAGCGTACGCTCACAGGAACAACCTCCGCCGCCCAGCGTGTTCGTGTGATCGCCAGAAGACAGATGCCTTTTGTCTTATCGTTCTGAGTGCGCCCCGCTTGCCCAGGCCCGCATTCACAGACAGTCTGAGAGCAGGAGGGCGGATCCGGGATCAGACCTGCTTTCCAGATCCGGCTGAGAGTCTATGGACAGTCCTGATCCCGGATCAGCACTCTGAGACGCACGGTGCATTTCAGCTCTTCTCCGCCGACTCCTCAGTCTCTTAAGAGGAAAGGGCCTGTCTGCTGCTATGCCTACACACACATGGTCAACTGGGTTAGTCTAAGGAGAATCCCATCCGCTTTCTGGTAACTTTCCATGGGATGTAGGGAAAATCACTTCAGACACATCTCTGTGACCCGATTGATTCATTTCGAGCTTAGATTTACAAAGCAGTCAGTAGCAAATAATACAAGAAAAAGCTTGAAGCCCAAACAAAACATGATGTGATTATCAGGCAATTAATATGTGCTAATCTAATTACTGTGTAGGAAAATAATATCAACAGACAATCAAAGAGTAACCCAAACAAGCTTTCCCAAATGAATAATCATCCCAATGAATGAAACATCAATGAAATATCCCCTTCTGAAACTGTCAAACAATCCAAAAATTCATTATTTATTCATTAATAATATACAACGTTACATGTGGTAACCGAAATCCACCCTGTGATGTAAACACTCTGTCGCGAATGCCAGAACAGGGTCTCTCAACCACACCCGAGCAGTGTCTCTCAAACAGGCCTCTCTGACCACCCAGCCGTCACGTTGCCGCGAGGCTGCCTTCCCAGCGCCAAGGTCTTACCTCCGTAGTAGCCGTAGGCCCCGGGCCCCAGGATGTCAGGGTCCTCCAGACGGCCCCCGAGGGGCCTCATCCTGCGGGGGCCTCTGAAGAAGGCGTGCCTCCGGGCCCCCAGGGCGCTCAGCTGTTTCATACGACGCTCTTTGGACCTCCGGTTCTGGAACCACACCTAGCGGGCCGAACAGAAGGCAGGGGCAGCCGTTATTCATCTTTTCAAAAAGGAGTCAGGTGGCTGAGCGGTTTAGGAATCGAGCTAGTAATCAGAAAGTTGCTGGTTCGATTCCCCGGCTCTGCCTATGACGTTGTGTCCTTGGGCAAGGCACTTTCCCCTACTTGTGTCGGGGGGGAGAATGTCCCTGTACTTACTGTAAGTCGCTCTGGATAAGAGCGTCTGCTAAATGACTAAATGCAATGCAAAAGACGCGGGGTTAGCGTGGGGTCGGGGGGGGTTGGAGAAATAGGAGAAGAGCTGTTGTCCGTGGGTCGTTGTTTGTTTGGTTTGTTTATATCGGGATGGTCGTACTCAAAATCAATTTAGTTCAAACGTTGCAAGAAAGTCCCCCCTCACAGAAATGTAATCAGCAGCCATTGACAGATTTAGAAAATCAAGAGCAATGTGTACGGGGGCTGTATAACACACACACAACTGAGAGTTATAAAATAATTGGAAATATAAGAGTCCAGTCCAAGGCTTAATGAAGATAAATCAAGACGAATCTCCAATGAAATTAGACTTCACTTTAAGACCTTAACTTATTGTAGGCTATGTGGCCATGGGCCATGTCAAGGGTCTGTGACAAGCAGCCAAGACAAGAGCTATTTTACTCATTGTGTTGCTGTGCTATTGTGTGTTCTCTCACACGTTTGTCTTTGTTTAATAACCGTATGTACATTATCCATGCCATTGTCAATTGGATTACCTTCTGCTGCTCTGCTACCTCTTTACAGAACATGTCCAGTAGGATCCTGTTCTCCTCTAACTGTAATCACTGGCTTGGATAATCGAGAAATATTCCATGCATTATGTCACGTCCCAAGACGCCCCGGTTTTCTAAATGAACGCGTTAGGAACACTCTTGCCACGATCCCACCGATACAAATGACTCCAAGCACTACACGGGTGCCTTGATATGATTGCATATTCTCGAAGCCAACCGACAATAAAGAAACACTGAAATGCGTGGGCATTCATAGAGACCGAGTCCGTCGGTGGTGTGTGGACGGGGGGGCTGTATGGAGATGGACAGGAGGATCAAGACTCAAGGTTAGAGGAGCAGGCATCTGTGTCGAAACATCACGGAGAGACGAGGAATGTTCAGGAACATGGACATGAATCAGGGACAGGGAAGCCCAACGTCAAACCAGCGCAGCGATAAATAGAGCTGATCAAAACAAGCTGTTTTGAATGGCCTCTCGTGATCTCCAGCCCTGATAAAACGCTACAGCTTGGTGGCTGGAATAGTTAGCTATTTGATTAACTCTGAGTCGTGTAAAGCTGTCTTGTGGCTACATTCAGTGTTGAAGTTCAGAGTATTTGTTGGACGATACTTTCAGGTTGTTGACATGAAACCCTTTGGTCTAATTAAAAGTAACACAGAAAATAACAAATAATTTATTTTTCGACTGTGATTCTGTTAAAAATGCCAGGTATCCCACCAACCAAGAGAGGAAGACATCAAATGGTTGATGAACAAAGGAAACATATGAAAGAATAGTTTTGCATTGTAAACACATTCCTGTATGGCTTTGCATCTTCACTGCATAATGATGTATGTTAACACCAGCCAGGCTGCACCAGAAGCAAAAACCCACTGTGCTGGAGATTAACAAAAACACACACACACACGCACCAAAAAACACGCACACACAAAAACACTTAGGCATTCCTCTCCATGCTCTACCAGCAAAGGCGACACCTGCTTATTGAGAACAATCGTCTAACTGTAGGGTACATTTTTATGGAAATGTTCTCGCTCCCCTTGAGAGAGCGTTGCTTAGGGATTACACACACATGCTGTAGCCCCGGCATGGCTCCAGAGGGCTCCCCGCGTGGAGAGCAGTCGCAGTTAACACACAGCAAATGAGAAAGGAGATGATGAAATAGGACTCCATTTTGGCACCATGCATCATTGTGCTTTCCATTGTTGATGATCACAAATGAACGTGATGGATTCGGTGTTATCGAGAGGCAAGCGGATTACACAAAGGCACACCTACATCCACTGACAAGGGTGATGCTATGTTTCTACAGTAAAAGCTTTGGGCTGGTCGTAAAGGAAGTGATGTATAGGCTGTAAGTGAAGGAGAACAAGTGGAGGATATGCAAATTTGAGAAATCAGCGATAATTACAGTAAGCTCACAAAAAGCCACATCTGAGCTGGTAGAGATGGTGCTAATCACCCTGACACAGTTTTAACCCAGACACCAAGTTTGTGTGAACGTGTGTGTGTGTGTGTGTGTGTGTGTTTGCATCTGGCATAGAGCAGCAGAAGTATTCAATGTGGGGGTGAGAGTTTGACAACAGAGAGGGTGCCTTGTTTTCTGAGCTGGACAAAAGGGTTGTTATTGTTTCATGATGTGATGGCTGTGAACTCAACACAAGAAGAGAAAACAAACAACCCTTCTTAGACAAGAGAGATTGACTTACTTTATCAATGGACCTGTCTATCATAGAGCTTCTCTAATAGATTGTGTGCAGTACAAACTTGCATAAACGTGGCAAACTTGCCTTTGGTTCCAAAAGATGTATAAATATAATAGAGGAATGCATATATTTTCTGCAGACACCTTGACAATCTATCCCCATGGTGTCTCAGGTAGAAAGCCTCCACATTATAATAAAATTGTTTTATAGTTTTATAGACTGACAAATGCAATCAACTCTGAGTGCAAAAAACATTTTGGTTTTTGGTAAAAGATGATTATTTGGTCAAATATAAATAGCTTGAGAAAAAATAGTATTTACATTTTTTATATATATATATTTAGCCTTTTATCTTTATATTCACCTTTATATTTTTCAGAACCATAGGCCTAATAATTTTAAAATATTACCCTAACACTTCTCTCTCCATGGGATATGTAAGTGTTCGATTAATTGTGATTTAATTCCACAGAAATATCTTATTCTCATTCTTATGTTTTTTCAGTCCTCCTGAATACAATAAATAACATTGCCAGATCACCAAGGTAAATGTGGGCCCAATCTATCATCTTCAAATATAAATGTTAGACTTCTCTCTGGGTGGTGTTGCACAATACAAACAATCTAGAACAAATATCAAACAAGCTATTGAGTGGTACCTGAATAACTCGCATGTTTAATCCAGTTTCCTGGGCCAGCTGTTCACGAATGTGTCGGGTGGGTTTCGGCGTTGCCACAAAAGCCGCTTTTAAGGTTTCCAGTTGCTTGGCTTTGATAGTGGTGCGTGGCCCTCGTCTTTTGGTACCCGAATTCTGCTCCTCATTCTCATTATTGTTCGTTTCCTTATCGGATGACGTAGAATTGTCTGTCTCTTTTGTGTCGTCCTGTATCGGGTCCTGAAGATCCGGTGATAAACTTCTGTCGGTACACGATGACACTAGGGAATGGTGAAGAGAACAGAAAGGTCACTGAAGGTGTCGAGGGGCTTTCTGTTTAACCGCCTGCTTAATCACTTCTTAATAAAGATTGAAGAGACACATAGGCCACAGACATCTCATTTTAAACGATTTAGAATTCAGCTAAATATAGCTTATTGCAATTATAACACATCGTGTAGCCTACAATAAGGGCAACCATTTTAAAAAAATATATAAAATCGGGTCGACAAAAGTTGTCCCTGTGACCCTGTAGCGGATATGAATAATGAGACAGAAATTATACATGAAACGTGTAACAAAAAGGGTAGGCTAACTATCTCGCGCGTCCCAACGGACCCTCTGCGGCGCACGATAACAGCTTGTCATTGTCCGATGGGAGGGGATGTTTAAACCATTCATCTGACAAGAATGTATAGCCTTGATAAGACTGGCTAGAGTAAAAATGCTCTCAGCTATGCTGCAATGCTTTGTTAGAAACATCTTCAAAAGATTTAACAACACTGTCCTATCGGCCAATTGCAGCGTTAGGGAGGGGGTAGTTTAGTAGCCTACACGAGGGGGGAAATAGATTGATCTCAGCCTTCGTGTAGGTCTACACGGGATCAGGACGTTTTTGAGATTGCAAATATTTACAAGCAATCTTTTTTAATGTAAGAAATTAAATATAGGATTTGAGCAGATTTGGATCTCATCCAGGTGACGTGGTAGTTTTGGTTCAGCCTATTCACAGCCAACGTGGTGTATATTTGTACCGGGTTGAATAATAAAGCTTATTGTTTGGGTTAATACACCTCACATAAGAATGTAAGAAAATATCAGCGTTGGGGTTGAGGTGCACCGGGGCCTTGGCCTCGGGATCTCAACACACCCTGTCCATGGTTCTGAATTGTGGGACGTGTGGCTCTCGAAGGCCTAAGGCATATCCGATGGATACAGGCTGGAAACCATGGTTTAGAAACCATTTCATCAAATACCTTTGATTTTGAGAAATAAGATATTGATCGAACACATCAATCTTGCTTAATTTTCGGCTGATCAAATTATATTCATGAGCCTGAATACACTAAATGCAGAAATCATTTTTTGAAATGTAGATCTAAACAATAACCTAGCTGTGACCTTTAGGCTATTACAAAAGGTAGGCCTAAATAAATAAGCACGTACAATGATTATTTTATGGAATAAACACAATTAATGCATTGTTACCTGAATTCAAGTTGACTTCCTTTATAGCACCTGAGGTCAGGTAATCTTCTTTGCACACAAATTTGTTTTCGTCTATGACGTACAGTTCCTCGCCCGTGGATAGCTGTTTGTTGCACACCATACATGTGAAACAGTTGAGATGGAACACTTTGCTGCGCGCTTTGCGCACGAGGTCGCTAGGTGAGATTCCTTGAAGGCAGCCAGCGCATTTTGTGCCAAACCGCCTGGAATGGGAAATAAATCAGAAAACAATTACGATAACTTCAAAGTATTCTTCTAAAATTGCAGAGAAAGCAGGTATTTTATTTTGTGGTATTTAAAAACCAAAGCCTGCTATATTAAGCCAACATGCAGCCCATATTCTTAACCGACAACCCGGAACTGAGTAACGATAATGATAGGCCTATAAGTAATTATAATGAGTCATGTTGCAATTTAAAACAGGTACATTTTAAAATGTATTTTTAAACAAAAAACACTATGGACAAATGCAGTTACAACAAGAATACTTCGAACATAAGTCTTCTATCACACTATATCCCAATGTTGGCCAGCTAATTTAAATTAGAGCCATAGGCATTTAATGAAAATAACAATCATGATCACAATAAGAAGAAGAATAGGAAGAGGAACCATTGTTGTTAATATATAAAAAATTGGTACCGCTTTATTTTAGCCCAACAGCCTTTTTATTTTATCATTATGACTGGTAGGCTATTATAATGATTAAAGTTGTTATCAATTTCAATGTTGATAAGAAAGAAATAAAAAAGAAAATGACATTTATAAAATATATTTTTGTTGCCATTGTCAATAATGATTCTTTGAACCTTCAATTAACTCTGTTTTGCAGCAAACAATGCACCTGCGCCAGAACACTTTCAAATATTGAGAGACCATTTAAATAATAATTTTGATTGACTTTCTCTGGTAATAAACCCACGAAAGAAAAAAGTATTAGTGACAATCAACACATTGTTACCAGGCCAATATTACAGGATTAAGTAGAATATGAACATTTTAGGAAAGGAAATCTTCATAATCCACAATGAACCGCCCTTAAAA
>NC_090069.1:2192576-2213526 GCF_038355195.1 Osmerus mordax | reverse complement strand
CGAGAGAGAGAGAGAGAGAGAGAGAGAGAGAGAGAGAGAGGAGAGAGAGAGAGAGAGAGTTCTGAATTCTACGAGCCCAAAGGCCTGGGGTCTGGGGCTGTGCGTCTGGGCTAGAAGGCCGGCAGGCTGTCATCACTGAGACTGCTAGACAAATTATCAGAGTCCACCGGCTCACACCATGGGATTGCTCCCGCTCTGCCAGAGTCTAGCCATGACATTCTAGATGAGCTGTCACAACTCCTGCAGGTTTGAAATGAACACAGAGGAGAGAGAGAAAGAGAGCGCGCTCTGCACACACACACACACACACACACACTTGTCAGACATGCACATAGGCACACACGAACTGTACACACAGACAGGCGAACAGGCAGTTAGGCACACACGCCCCATCCACCAGAGCAGCCAGCAGACACAAACACACTTACACACTCAGACAAGAACGCGCAAAATACATGCGATTCACCGCCAGTTCCATGCCAAGTGTTCGGATCAGACATGGTCTCGTCCGTTTAGTCTGAGGTGATGGTTTCTGGCTTTCTTGCGTTTTATATTTTCTCCGGGTTGTGTCTCCCTGACCTCTGCAGAGGGTGCGGGTGTGGTCAGAGTGGTTGAGACAGGTGTGGTCTGCCAATCGGTTCTGCATCCAATCGGTTCTGCATGTGTTGCTTGGGTGCAGACCCCAGATGTGTTGGGCAGATGTGTCCCTCCTGATTGATCACAGCGACCGTCTTAACCCCTCTGGAAGCCTTCCCCTCTACTAGCTGTCACTCCTTGTCTCGGGGCGTGCGAATCAGTGTAGCTTAGCGGTTAGAGCATTTGAGGGGTCCGTCAGTGCTCCGGGAGTTTCATCCAGTGTTCCATCACTGGTTTCTTCTTCTTCTGCGTCACCCCGCTGTTCCTCCAGCTGCTCTGTGACCTCACTTCCTCATCGTCTCCAGGTGAAACGGAAGACACAGGAGATTCTGTTCTCTGGTTCCCAGGATTCCAAGCTTTCCCAAATGTCTCACACTGTGGAATGTATGTTGTACAATGCCAGGCCACCCATCAATATCAACTGGCAGCGCACATCACTTAGATGATTGCGAAATTGTGAAAAATGTATCCAGGAATATTTCCCTTTGGGGGGGAAAAAAGAGCTGGATTTGTTTTCAGACAGAGTGTTTCAAAGTGGTGTCCTTAGTGCATCCCTGTGCATGCGTTAGATAAGGTCTTTGCACACTGAGTGCGAAATTTCCGTATGTGTTCTTTCGTAATCATCAGCCTAAAAATTTGGTGGCTCTGAATTGTCCCAAAAAAATCTCAAAATGCTGGCAATGGATGCGAGAAGACGCAGAAAATCGCACCCGATCCAAACTTTTTTTTGACAGACGACAGTTTCGGAGGCCGTGTGTAAGCGTGATTGACATAACGTGAGGTCGTACAGGCTGTGTTTCTCTGAAACCGCTGTTCTTAGATCTGGCTGTGTTCTCCTCTGTGGTCCAGGATGGCCCACGTTCTGCAGTTCGACGAGCAGACCAGAAGGTGAAGGATGCCGCCGTGCCTGACGCGGACACCTTCGAGATCTACGACCCGCGTAACCCCGTCAACAAGCGCCGGAGAGAGGGAGAGCAAGAAGATCATGCAGGAGAAGAAGGCTAAGAGGTGAGGTTGCAGGTTCAAACACCCCCACTCCCCCCCCCCCCCCTCCCCCCCCCCCCCAGTACCCGAAGCCGGTCTATCTGGCTCTGTGACCGGAGACCTGGCAGTGGAATATCTCTCCCTCCTCTCCTAACCCTCTCCTGTCTCCTCAAACCATCCTTCTGCTCTCTGTTGAACTGGATGAACTTTGACCCTGGAATGCCGTGAATGGCCAGCATGGAGCTTGTGTTCTTTTTTTTTATTTTTTTTTTTTTTTTTTTAAGCTGTGTTTAACATCTGGCGCTCACCTGAGTACAGAACGATCCAGAAGGGGATGCGACGTACCTGTGTGTCAGGGTTGACTAAAAAATGACTAAATGTAAAGGGTTCTGGAACGCTCCGCTGCTTGTCATTCTACAGTAGGGATCTGAGAGCTAGTTGTCCGTGCACATTGGATTTGTATTATACTGTATGTACAAATGTTTCGAGCGGTGGAGGAATGCCAAGGTGTGAAATCCCAAGGTAAATCAACAGTGATGTTGAGTTATAACTTCTCTCCAGAAGAAATCCTGTCATTTGACAATGTATCCCAAGAAAAGAATCGTTTTTTTTCTAGTTCAAATTTTGCTATACCTGTCATCAGTGTCATTCTGCCTGTTTCTTTTGTTCACTCACAATAAATGAAAATTATTACTGAAATCAACAGTCTGTTTTATTCTGCAAAGCAGTGGTGTGCTGGACTCGGAGAGGAAGATCGGAGGCAGATCAGATGCAGGATAGAGGCAGATGAAAGGCCCAAAAGAGAGTTAGAGGAGACTTAGACCAGGGGGAGTATGAGTCTATATGAGTGGCCTTGACTGGAACCATAAAGAGTTCTCTGCGGGCAGCTGTGAAGAGGGTATAAAGATCTATTAAATCCATGACTCAGCCTGTAGAACTTCCTTCCTGGTCCAACTGCCATTTCAACCGGCCTCGCGTGGACACAAGCCTGCCTCGCCCCTCCTCCTCCTCACAGACCAGACATTTTCCTTTCTCTCTCCTGCTTTGTCTGTCTCACTGCCGTGCTCCGGGTCCAGCAGAAAGCAGGCATGGAGGGGGGTGGGGGTGGGGTGCGTTCCATTCGAGACACCACACATCTGCCTGCTACCGTAGTGGCGAGGATAAATGATCGAGCACTACCATGTGTGTGACGGGGGAGCGGCTGCGTTTGGCCGGCACGCTTCTCTTTACGGCTCCCCTGGGATCCCGATTCGATTTTCATATGGAACAGGAAGGAGAGTTCATGTTACAGTACGAGAGCAGCGGCGGGCCGGCTCATGGCAAATGTAAACCAGGTGAGATTCGTCAGAACACGCACAGTAGTCTGACTAGCTACTCTTGAGGGCCTCTTTCGGTTCGGACAGGTCCCCGGTCCCGCGCTCCTCTCACGTGGAATGAACGGCTTTAATGGATTCGTCGCTCGCGACGAGAAGGAACCATCCCGGTGGAATTCCTCGGGTTCCCCGCGAGGTTGGGTGGCGGAGGTGGAGTCGGGGATGGAGCCCGACACTTGCTCAGTCGGAGTTATGTGTGTGAAAGGAAGGTGGTGGGGGGGGGGGGGGGGGGGGGGGGGTGGAGAGAGACAAGACAATGTCACTCCTCTCTAGCAACACCAGCAGAATACTTAACATGCCACTGCTTGTCGTCGCCGGGTTCAAGGCAGGAAATACCTCTTCTCACAGCTGGTCTCGTGACTGTCGGGGATGAGATGGAACAGTAATAGCATTATCATGCTATTCCACGACCACTATCTCCCACTGCCCTTGTGGACCAAGGCTAAAAATAGACGCCTAATCCTTCCTCTCTCTCTCTCTCTCTCTCTCTCTCGCTAGAAATACAAGCCAGTCTCCTCTCCTTGTTTTGGTCTTGACTACAGGAGTTCCTAGTGGTCTGATCTCCCCTGCCTCTCTCGGTTTGTTCCTGTCTTCTGTGGAGGATTGTTTGGGACTGTAGACTGGGTGGGAGGGTATATATCTCAGTGGTTAGAGAACTTCACAGATTCAAATCTCTCCCTGTACCATGTGTCTGCTATATGAATATGTTAGGATTATTATCCTGAACCACTGGTGTGTTCCAAACCACATGTGACTGTCATCACAACTTTGGAAGTGTTGCGTTGTCTGTTTACATGACCTACCTAGTTACTAGCTGTCGTTTGACACTGCAGACACAGTCGGCCAAGTCACAATATATCCGCCATGTTTTTCCACGTCCTTTGACCTTTCACCCCTGCCCTCCTCGTGTGTTAATGTCCCCACGGAGACTGGCCTGTCGAGGGGAGCAGGACAGCCTGCTGTCGGAGGAAAGTGGAAAGGGCCACAAAGTGCCTGATCTCTAACCCACACCGCAAGTCCTCCCTGCCTGGCATAACATCCTTGGAGAGAGGGACAGCTGTGTGTGAGAGTGAGAGAGAGAGAGAGTGTGAGAGAGAGAGAGAGACACAGAAATAGAGAGAGAGAGAGAGAGAGAGGAAGAGTGATCTCCGTGAGTCATGGGGGAAGGTGTTCAAAGAGGGCGCGTTGGAGACAAACGACTGCAGGCACTTCTGCCTAATGGCCAGTGGTACTCTGAACTCAAGGACAGAAGGACAACGTACTCGTTTCTCTGCGAGGTGCTCTGGGAGTAACTTATTTATCTCAGCCTTTGAAGGCTACTGGTCGAAACCAAGGAACGCGGAGTGGCACGCGGCCAGGCTAGACAAAGTCCTGGACCAATGGGTCTCCTCCCTTCGGCAAGGTTAACCTGCGTAAATGTCCTCATGTCATGGATCATATTACACTGCTCCTTTATGAGATTTATTTTTCGGCAGCCAGGTTTTCCTCCCCCTCGTCCCTCCCTCCCTCCCTCCCCCCCTCGACTTTGTACGATATCCTCCAAAATGTGCTTCTTGCATTACAGCCGAGCCAAGCTAGCATGCGCCACTGTGAAGGCTCCCTGAGATGATGAAGTATTAGAAAACAGTCTCCGGCTGGCTGCTCTTCAAGGCTGGGAGCCCGGAGGGGGGTTTAGTCGGGGCTGGAGTCGGCTGTCCTGAGCCAAAATGGCCGACGCAGGGGCATCTTTGACACACCTCATTAAAGATGTGCCGCTGAAGGGGCTAGAGATATGCCAACCAGGAGGTGGAATATGATCCTGCATCATATTCCCAGGTTTGAGGGAGGACGGGGAGGACGGGGGGGGGTTATTGAAGCAACAGTATTAACAAAACCACAGAATCTTTTCCTCTACCATGCCAAGCGTCGGATTCAGATGAAGCCTGCCCATGAAAACTCCAACACCAGGAGAACTGGTCGAGACCGATCAGGAATGAATACTATTTCCCTAATATCCTTAAGCATAGAAAGGAACCAGTCAAAACAATAAATTAAGCCCAAGACTACAACCAAGACCAAGGTTAAACTCCAGAAGTGAAACCTCAGAAATACTTTACCTTGAACTGAATGAATATTTTGCATTGAATTACATGCTGGGTGGTTGTTAACTAACCTTCCAGTTGGACTCTGTCGAAATATTTCCATTTAAGGTCTGGATACATTTCTACCACATTTTGGAAAACAACTGAAAGAGGATTGGTATTTAGTGTTTCAAATTCAAGTCTTAAGGCTTCTTGAGCTTCTGTCTGAACGGAGCAATTCCCAATCCCGGCCTCTCCTGGCCCCTGTTCCGATCCCGGCCTCTCCTGGCCTCTGTTCCAATCCCGGCCTCTCCTGGCCTCTGTTCCAATCCCGGCCTCTCCTGGCCTCTGTTCCAATCCCGGCCTCTCCTGGCCTCTGTTCCAATCCCGGCCTCTCCTGGCCTCTGTTCCAATCCCGGCCTCTCCTGGCCTCTATTCCAATCCTGGCCTCTCCTGGCCTCTGTTCCAATCCCAGCCTCTCCTGGCCTCTGTTCCAATCCCGGCCTCTACTGGCCTCTGTTCCAATCCTGGCCTCTCCTGGCCTCTGTTCCAATCCCGGCCTCTCCTGGCCTCTGTTCCAATCCCAGCCTCTCCTGGCCTCTGTTCCAATCCCGGCCTCTCCTGGCCTCTGTTCCAATCCCTGCCTCTCCTGGCCTCTGTTCCAATCCCGGCCTCTCCTGGCCTCTGTTCCAATCCCAGCCTCTCCTGGCCTCTGTTCCAATCCCGGCCTCTCCTGGCCCCTGTTCCAATCCCGGCCTCTCCTGGCCCCTGTTCCAATCCCAGCCTCTGTTCTAGTCCCAGCCTCTCCTGGCCTCTGTTCCAATCCCAGCCTCTGTTCCAATCCCAGCCTCTCCTGGCCTCTGTTCCAATCCCAGCCTCTGTTCTAGTCCCAGCCTCTGTTCCAATCCCTGCCTCTGTTCTAGTCCCAGCCTCTCCTGGCCTCTGTTCCAATCCCAGCCTCTGTTCTAGTCCCAGCCTCTGTTCCAATCCCAGCCTCTGTTCTAGTCCTAGTTTCTCCTGGCCTCTGTTTTAGTCCCAGCCTCTGTTCTAGTCCCAGCCTCTCAGGTATGTAACCTGTGTGTTGACACCACTGTGGACAGAGCCCCAGGTGAGGAGGAAAGTGATAGATGGAGGGCAAGCGAGTGGTTGTCTATCTGCTATTGGTTGCCATAAAACACACACACACACACCTATCTCTTTGCGCATACTTGTCCTCTCCTGTATGTACATTTTTGGTCAAGTTCACTCAGGTGCTTAGACAGAGCAGCTCTGGTGTTCCGTGTCTGGAATGGTAGTGCTCTGTCTACAACCCTCTGGGCTGGACTTTGGTTGTAGGAATCCTTGAATGGTTCTTCTATCAAACATAGGAGGATTCAGGGTTTAAATCTGGTGGAAATCGAGGAAAGGTTCACAGATAGCCACTGAAAGTGTGTAGTCCCGCGATATGGATATGTTTGTGAACTTCCTGTGAGTTCTGATGTCATATCCTGGGACTCTTTTTTGGTTCCCATGGGGATGAGAAAGGATCAAAGCTCTGAAACTGGAGCGGCAAAGGAAGAGTAGACAACATTAAGGAAGATGAGTTTGCCAGATATCCTACCTACCAGTTTTCCAACTCTGTCTGTGTCCTCTGGTTAACTTTCTTATTTACACCCACATAGCAGGAGATCCGTCGCCATGGACACGCAACTGGGACAGTTGCGTGCATTCGTGTGACCTAATGTGTTCACCTTGACCTCGAACAGACGTTGATCAATCTGTCAACATCTGTACTTCAACCACCTTGAACATCAAATGAACTGCTTCAGGTTGTTTTACATTGCCAAAATGATTCGAAGTTAAAAAAAAGAAAGCCTAATGTAATTGTTACCCTTAAGTGGGTCATGGAGTGTTTGACGCGACAGTTACAATGAACGTGGAAGTGCATTAAGAAGACAAGCATGGAGGACAATCTTTATGACTCACGTCACAAAGTTAACTTTCTATCACCTCCCTCATAAAAGGCTGTTTTACGCCACAGTGTTATTTTAACAATCAAATCAGTTAATTACACGTTTATGACTTGGAGCCAAGCCCTGTTTAAGCCAGCACCAGGTGTATTTCAAATTCTTCAACCAATGTCCTTTACCCAAAGTTGTAAGTCTAACCTCTCATTGTCGTCATATTCCGACCAGCATCACAATGTGTCTAGGCGGCCTGTAATACACCTTAAACCCAACAAATTCAGCATACTCATAACTTGTGTGGAAACTAATAACATCAGACTATTTAAGTAATCTCAACGATTTCTACTTTCAAGTAAATAACTTATACAATCTATGAATTAGTCAATTCAGAGTTTTCTTTCCAATTATTTTCCCTAAGAGATTGGAATACTTAGTTTAATGGAATCAGTTTTGCGTAAACCAACTTCCTGGGGGTTTGCAGTGTAACCGAGAGCAGTAGGTCCCCTGTGCTCTCGTTATAGACCTATCCCCATTCATACTCATTAGTCTACGGTCATTCATTAGCTGGGCTCATCAGCTTATGGAGAGAGGGAGCAGAGGGGTCTGAATCGTTGCATAATTCACTCTTGATCAGAATGACCGTGGGCTTGCAAGTAGATGAGTCTTCACTTGAGGAACTGCTGTTCCTTCGCTGTCATCTGTGCTCACGGGGATTCGGTTACACACACACACACAAACAGCATGCGCACACACACACAAGTCTCATCAAAGCCCACCCGCACTCGAGAGCTCTCTTGGCTGTGTGCCGTCCAGCCTAAGTGATTGTCTATCGATTTGTTGAACTCTCAATCCACCTAATCTACTTACCTGCCCGCCTCGAGTTCTGCCCGGCGACAGAGGGTATGATTGGAAGGGGAGCAGCCTTCCCTGAAGGTGACCTGCTGCGCTGCAGCCAGCCAGAGGACTGATGGACGTCACGGCCCCTGTCACCCAGCAGAGACACACTGACTGGAGTCAGACTGACTCCAAGAGTGGGAGTCAGATGGCTGAGCGGTTAGGGAATCGGGTTATTAATCAGAAGGTTGCCGGGTCGATTCCTGTCCGTGGTCAAGGCACTTCATCCAACCAAATCGGTTGAAAATTGAGCAAGTTATGGTCATTTAAAAAGTACATGTAGCATCAACACAATGTTATGGGTGAGCGAGTTGACTGTAGCAAGATGGCCGCCATGTGCGGACGTTCTAGACTCCGCCGTAAGACATCTAGTCTTTATATATATATCTATGGTTGGAACCTTGTTCTCCCCCAGCCCAGACCAGCATTCCTTCCTGTCAGACCCCCTGCGGTCACACATGCACCGTCTCCAGTCACACCACAGGGAGCTGCAGGGACCGAGCCCTGGTTCCCCTCACATGGAACCGTGTCCGGAACACTCCAGGCACTCACCGACGACACCGGAGTTTCGCGGAAGCTTTGATTGGCGGCGATAAGTCTTGGCGGAGCAATGGGGGGGGGGTTTGTCATCGTGTTAATCCTCACACCCCTGCAGTAGGAGAAAGGTCATGCAAACAGCCAGGAGGAACACGGGGGGGAGATCAGAGGCCTGACGAATGCTGTTATCACGGCTCCAGGCCAGAGAGCGGTGTCCTCAGGCGAGCCCTGCCTAGCTCAGCACAGATTAGCCTAGCCTAGCCTGGCCTAGCTCAGCACAGACTAATTCAGATTAGCCTAGCCTAGCCTAGCCTAGCCTGGCCTAGCTCACCCCAGCTCAGCCCAAAGAAACCCCCATACCAGCCTAGCCTGTCCTAGCCTAGCCCAGCCCAACCCAGCAGATAACCTGGTCCAGGCCCGGAGGTGAGGAAGATCATTACCATCCCAGCGTGTTCATCTCCGCTCTGGCGTCCTAGCTTCAACCACCAAATGTCTTCCAGGAGATTCTGACGCAGTCCAGGATTCCCCTCCAATCAAACAATGGTGTGTGTGTGTGTGTTGATTCAAGTGGAGGCACTTTGAAATCATAAATCTTGGAACGCTTTTCTGGTACAGTATGCATTGTTAGAAAGTATTCTGAGTGTGTATGGCTGATAAGGGTAACCCCTGGCTTCCATCAGTGTCAGAGTGGGTCCTGGAGGAGTGCAGTCTCCCTGGGTGCGGACGTGTCATCTGGTCCTCCTCTCCTCCACACGTCTTATCAGCAGCTGCAACTGAGATCTCCCACCTCTCATCTATCTAATGTACTGGCAAATCACATCAGCACTTGTTCTGCTTCACACACATGGCTTGTGTCAGGGAGGCTAATATTATCCGCTCGACAGCTTTAGAGACAGACAGACAGAGAGACAGATAGACAGCGAGAGAGAGACAGACAGACAGTTGGAGAGAGAGGGATAGCGAGAGGGAGAAAGAGAGTAAAAACAGCGAAGGTGTGCATGACTGATGACATGCTACGATGGCATGAACAAGTCGATGGTTAACTACTCCTATTACATTACACACAGGTCTTGAATAGTCTTCAGTAACCCTGATTGTTATGTTACAGTGATCCACACACACGTCCCATCCATAACAAGAACCCTATGCGGAGCAACTCAGAAGGAGAAGCTGTCTGTTCTGGTCCCGCTCGTGCTTGTTCAGCACCAGAGCATCCATATATGGCATTTTAAAGAAATATACCAAATCAAAAGGAATGCCATTTCTTTCTGCATTCTACGTCACCTCTTCTCTGTTGTGGCTGAAAAGAGAATGGCATGTAAACAACTGTGTCTGTGCGTGTGTGTGTGTGTGTGTGAGAGAGAGTCCTGTGCATATCCATATCTGTGTCTGTATATCCACGGTCGCTTGGTTTTGTGTGTGCGAGTGTGTCATCTAAACAGCCAACTCGTTGCTTGTGGTTAGCGAGCGGCTGCTTAATTCATCTCCCTGGACCCTCTCTCCTCTACCCCCCCCCCCCCCTTCTCTCCGTTCAAAGAGCCTCTCTCCGTCTCTGCAACAGGGACGACAGTGTCTAGCGCTCTAATGTAATCACAGCCCCATGCGGCCCAGTCAGCGAGACGGGAGCTGGGCCAGACTCACAGGTATTCTAAACTGGTTACATTCGACCAAACAGGCCGTCCGTCTCATTCTGTAATTGGAGGTCCTGCTTTGGTGTGTGTGTGTGTGTGTGTGTGTGTGTGTGTGAGAACAGGGTTCCCTCAGCGGGATAGATAATGTGTGTTTGAAACGTATTACCTAGGAGGGTCCAAACCCTCCTAAGTGAGAGATTGGAGGCATACAAGGAGGTAGCAGGGTCATGGTTTGGTCACCGAGAGATGCAGGTGTTCCCAGGCCGAAGCACCTTCTCTTCCGGTCCCTTCTAGAAGGTTCCCTGCAGACCGGGGTAGCTCCGAGCGTCACCCCGACCCTGCAGCTCGGAGTCCCCCACCGCAGTTCCTTCAAACACGAATCGACGGATCGGGATCTTCGATTGTAGTAGCTTCCGCGTGAGGATGTGAGGGGTGTCTGTGCTGGTGTGAGAACAGACGCCCCCCCCCCCCCCCCCCCCCCCCCCGGGCTCCAGCCTGGCCCGCTCTCAGGAGGTGAATGGATGGTGTTGTTCTCTGGTGAGAACCACTCTCCTGGTCTCCTGCCATGGGCTGCCGTGACCCACTGAGTGTCTCTCCAGGAACTAAGTGGAGGACTGAGGTAGGCTGGAGTATCGCTTGTCAAGGCCAAGCCGAGGCCCCGAGCCTTTAAAGACCATCAATGGGGAAAGAACATCCTTCCATAACAGCCACTTCCCAGATTAGCTGCAGAGTGCAGATTTAAGCTGCCTACAGGCATGGGATTGTGGGTGAAGACGGCATAGGAGAGCTCCCCTTTGTCATTGTGGCTGTAGGAAGCAGGAAGAACACAAGGGCTGGTATTCAGGAAGTGAGGTAGTCAAGCCAGGGGATTTTTACACTTCCTGATCCTGCACTGATGAAACCCTACATCTGAGTGTGATAATCTGGTATAAAGATTTCAAACAGCAATAATACTTGTATCTAGTATAAACAGCTTATCTAGTGAATTAAGATAACTTTAAGATAACGGCACATTGTTTTAAGAAATCTTATCAAGAGAATTTTTATTTTCTTTCTGGCAGCCAAAATGAGCAAGGTCATAACTAATATTTTAGCACATGAATTTAACAGGGCATTTTTTGCAGTGTGTGTCGAGTGGAGGGGTCAGGTGGCTGAGCGGTTAGGGAATCGGGCTATTAATCAGAAGGTTGCAGATTTGATTCCTGGCCGTGCAAAATGACGTGTCCTTGGACAAGGCACTTCACCCTACTTGCCTCAGGGGGAATGTCCCTGTACTTACTGTAAGTCGCTCTGGATAAGATCGTCTGATAAATGTAAAATGTAAATAAAACACATGGTCTCTTTGAAGCTGCTCATTTTAATGTCCTAATGTACGTACGTTAAAACAAGTTGGTGACGGGCCAATATTTCACTGCATTTCTTTTTACTAGGCTAAATTTCAGGTTGCATGCAGTGAAATAAATGTAAGACAAGTGACACAACGCAATAAATTAGCATATAATTTACAATTGGAGAAAAAAAAGGAAATTAGTAACAGTGTACCAACATTAATACTGAATATAAAATATACGCGTTGACTAATCACATGATGTCTGTCTTTCCTCTCTTGAACGGTAGGTACAGGGTAAGCGTTTTGACATTCAAACGACCAGGTTCACAGCGACAAGTACCAGTTGTATTGTTGTGTTTGTAATACGTGGCTTTGTCTGAAGGCCTTGTCCCACAGCCAGAAGACAAGTACCTCAAGCCTCACGATTGGCCCCCGAAACCAGTCATGAAGCCCGGCACTTAAGTGTCAATAACAGTTCAAATGCTCCTCAAGTTTCTCTCTGTCCTCTCCAAACATCCTGGTTCAAGGTTGGACTGACAAACGATGAAAACGGCTTATGTCCGTTACACTGTATTTGCCCTACTGAAGGTGGCTACGAAATGGTAGCAGCAGCAACAACAAAAAAGGGAGCATGGTCGTGTGGTTTAGCAGTTTGTCGGGGGGGGGGGGGTGTTCAGCCCCGTACACGCCACCGCCCCTCCCTGATGCCAGGTCCACAGCGTCACAGTCCATGTCTGTGTGGAGGGGCGTTCGTTTCAACGAGTCGCGTGTGTGTGACGATCCCTTTTCACACGGCCGGGACCGGCAGCCGTTCCGTTCGGGTCGGGCTTTCTCATCCCCGCTCCACCACACGGCTGAACGCAACTGGCGGCGCGGGGGCCCCAGATACCTACTGAACTAATCGATGCCAATTCCCAGCGTGAGGTAAGAAGATATTGTCTATCGAAAACAATAACATGGCCAGCATTAACCAAACGGAGACACAGAGTTGTTTCATATTGCTAAGGTCCAGCCAGCTGACAGTGGCTGGTTGACTGGACTGGACCGGTTTTGAGAAGCACTCACTTGATAGCACCAGGAGCCTGGGAAGGCTCTTCAGTCACAGGGAGCAGGAAGCTCACAATCATCCCTCATTCAGAATTGAAAAGAAAAAAAAAACGAAAAGAAAAGGAAGAAAGGAAAGAAACAGCATTGAGTTGAGTGTGCTGTGTTGTTGACTGTTGGTTCTGTGTTCAGTGTCGAGTGGAAGAGAGGGATGAGGACGGCGAGAGGGAGAGGAAACAGAGGAGGGGGAGGGGGGGGGGGCAGGAGGTAATACTGTCTGGAGTCTGGGTCTGCATGGTCTGGGAACATATTCACCCTGTGTGTGTGGTGTGTGTGTGTGTTCCAAGAGAACCACTTGGAAGACTTGGACATCTCATCCCACGCTATCACAGATTATTTATGCGTAGTAAAAAAAAAAACAGATTCAGGTCCTTCAAAATCTTTACTTCGATACCAATCAGTGGGACTGCCCGGCCCGTCCAACTGGTGAAGCCCAGTGTTGCAGCAGTGAGCCTGAGCCCAGGCCCTGTGTCTGACGGCCAGGCCCTGTGTCTGACGGCCAGGCCCTGTGTCTGACAGCCCAGGCCCTGTGTCTGACGGCCAGGCCCTGTGTCTGACGGCCAGGCCCTGTGTCTGACAGCCCAGGCCCTGTGTCTGACGGCCAGGCCCTGTGTCTGACGGCCAGGCCCTGTGTCTGACGGCCAGGCCCTGTGTCTGACGGCCAGGCCCTGTGTCTGACAGCCCAGGCCCTGTGTCTGACGGCCAGGCCCTGTGTCTGACAGCCCAGGCCCTGTGTCTGACAGCCCAGGCCCTGTGTCTGACGGCCAGGCCCTGTGTTTGACAGCCTGGGCTCGATTCTCTCTCGGGAGAGTAGCTGGAGGCTCCGGTGGGCTTCTCGAAATTTAGAGAAGAAAACAGCCAACAGAAAAAGTACACAGGAACACAAGCAGACAGATCCAAGCTTTTGTTTTGAGTGTGATGAAGTGAGAAGTGGACCAGCTTGACCTCAGCTCTCATCCAGCAGGGATGGATAAACAACAGCAAAAAAAAACACACACAAACAGACCTCCTTCCAGCACAGCACATTGTATCTGATCTGAGACCTGGTCTGTCGGTACCAAACAGGAAGCGCATCATCACGACAGGAACTGTCACACCAACACTACCCCTCCTTGTAGGCTACAGTAGGCTAAATATACCAATCTGACACAAAACGATAAGAGAACAATATGTCGATTATGCCTTGTCTTGAGTTGTACAATAAATATACAGTACATGTATGGGACTGTCTGTACCTGGCAGGGGAGCCAGCTGAGGTCTGTCTGCCCCTGTAGCACCATCACAGTCTTAAAGCAAGAGCCCAACACAGACCGTTCCTCAGTCCTAATCCTCCTCTCCTCCCCAGCCCCTCCATCCCTCCATCCCTCGAGTCCACCTTCCGTGTGTGATGTGTCCAGCACTTTGGATTGAAGAAAGAAAAAAAAAACGACAAACGGATGACAATAAAGGATAACAATAATATCAATAATTATTATTATAATAAAAATAACATTACTAACAAATGATCCTCTTAAGTTCCACTTCACAGAAGTGAACATAAAAACTGTTCTGTGTCAGCGTGCGGAGCTGAGCAGTGGTTTGGTTTTTCCAAGGTGACGGCGGGGGGACCAGGTGTGGGGGGGAGGGGGGGGGAAACAGGGTGAATCCCTCCCTTTCATCTTCCGTGCTTCCATCATACTGTCTGCCTCCTTCTCCACTGTGCCGTCCCAGGTCTCCCTCCTCCCTCCCTCCGTGTCTCCATCCTGGTGGGTCAGTGTCCTGGAGGGTCAGTGTCCTGGAGGGTCAGTGTCCTGGAGGGTCAGTGTCCTGGTGGGTCAGTGTCTTGGAGGGTCAGTGTCCTGGTGGGTCAGTGTCCTGGAGGGTCAGTGTCCTGGTGGGTCAGTGTCTTGGAGGGTCAGTGTCCTGGTGAGTCAGTGTCCTGGAGGGTCAGTGTCCTGGTGGGTCAGTGTCTTGGAGGGTCAGTGTCCTGGAGGGTCAGTGTCCTGGAGGGTCAGTGTCCTGCAGGGTCAGTGTCCTGGTGGGTCAGTGTCCTGGAGGGTCAGTGTCCTGCAGGGTCAGTGTCCTGGTGGGTCAGTGTCCAGGAGGGTCAGTGTCCTGGTGAGTCAGTGTCCTTGGCACGTCTTGCAACACATCTGTCTGAAATACGCACGGCTGCAGAACTTGAACTTCAGCACCAGCGGGCAGTACGCCACCTTGTTTACGTCTTTGCATTCTGAGGAGAGAGAGAGAGAACACAGAAAGAGATACAAGTGAAAAAGAGGATCGCACAGCCAAGGGGGGGAGGGGGGGAGAGGGGGGGAGAGGAAGGGGCCAGGAGATAGCGCTGTCTAGATGTGTTTACGGCCTGGACAAACGCCTTTTAATACGAACGCCGAACATTGTGAGACGCTCCAAGATTCTCCCGTCTGACAATAAGTACCCGTTATAAATCTGTCCTGATGCATAATGGTGCGTTCCTGATGATGGATGGGAATATTTCTTGGCCCGCGGTAACGTGTTACCATAACTGCCTGACTCCTCACGTTTACGTAAGGAGCGAAAGGAGTCGTCTCCCTTCTCGGTGATGGACGCCAGCCGGCTGACATTACCGCCCTTCACCGGCTGCTCAGAAACAGCAGCTTATGGCTACGTTGTCTCTACTGTTTGTGTCCTTCCTGAATTACTTTCAAGAGGTCAGGTCAGGTCACAGAGAGAAAAGACAGAATCTGTCTCTCCGCCATTCCGTAAATCCTCTCATCGTACATCATACGTTCTCCGTCCATTTTTTTGCTTTACACAACCATAGGCCTACGCATGGTTGTTATCTCCAGAGAATGTCTGCTTCCTCAAAGCCCAGACCACAGACCGCTACAGGAACCATCTGAGGTCCCTCCAAAGCTCAACATCAACCACAACCCTAAACCAGGTAATACATCACTGTCATCGAGCTACATCACTAGCCTGGCTAACAACAAACCTCACACAAACCTCTTCTTCCCTTCAACCAATCAGACCTCCGCATCCTCCCCCCACCCCACCTGACCTCTAACCCTCACGCTGCCTTGTGGGGCATCCCTCATCCCTCTGTACGGCCTCCCTGAAGTCAGGCTCGATCTCTCTAAGGTTATCTAGGTTTATCACAAGTTCAGACGACCAGTCAGCGACAGTACCCCTCAGATCGCAGTCGTAGGTCTGTCTTAAACAAACCAACCTAGGGCTGCCGGAACAATTTTTCCCTTATTCCAAAACGTTCTGTCGGAGACTCCTAAGGTCACGGATGAGATTGAGTATGTCTTTTCTGAAGGAACATGTGATTCCAGGAGTCCTATTCATTGTGCTGATGAGAGCAGAGCTGTGCTCTGTCGGGAGCACAGCTCATAAGCCTCCCTCAGCTCGTCACAGTAATTACCACGGCAACACCCTGAGACAGGGACCACGACCAAGATAGAACCTGGCCTAGCTCACCACCTGGGCATCCTGCCCATTCCTGAAGCACACACACTCACTCACACGCTCACACACACAGACACACACACACAGTTACAGACAGACACACACACTCACTCACACGCTCACACACACAGACACACACACACAGTTACAGACAGACACACACACTCACTCACACGCTCACACACACAGACACACACACACAGTTACAGACAGACACACACACACTCACTCACACGCTCACACACACAGACACACACACACAGTTACAGACAGACACACACACTCACTGTCATCCACAAGCCTTACCACAATCAGACCCTCTTCCCTGGTTCAGGTCAGGCCCAGGGAGAGTCAGATGAATGGACACACTGCCTCAGTGCTGTCCCTCTGGGAACAATTAGCCTGGGGCTAATCCCCTCAACTAATCCCAGCCGGCCCCGACAAGCCGCTCCCGTTTTCCGTCTGGCCTAATCGGAGGGGCCCTTCTCCGAGCATCGGAGTAGCCATCCATCATGTGTAAGTGTATATGGAAGGGTCCAGACTCTTGGACTTGACCAAGAGCCAGAGGGCCTTGCTGGGTAAGACGAACGTAGCTGGCTCGCTCGGAGCGTGTGTGTCATTCGAGCATGTTTAGGTCATGGTAAAGGAACCGGGAGTGAGATAGAGACAGTTTATTACCTTTTTTCAATCGAGTCCTTGTGCGAAGGCATCGGTAGGCTTCAGTATTTACACAGCGTAGCATCTGTTATTGAGATCCCTGATGAGGTTGTCCCTGTCTGTTTATTGTATTACTCGGAGCCAAGGCGTTCTTTCTGACATGTGACTGTGAATTATAATCCTCAGCCTGTCAAACACACCTGACTGCTGCTGTGCTGTGATTAGGCCTTATTAGAATGTGATGGCAGGCTAAGGGAAGCGTGTGTGTGTGTGTGTGCGGGAGGTGTGTGTGTGCGGAAGGTGTGTGTGTGTCTGTGAGCGGGAGGTGTGTGTGTGTGTGTGTGCGGGAGGTGTGTGTGTCTGTGTGCGCGCACACTCACCGTCTCCGTTGAGGATGGGCGTGGCGTCACACTTGCTCTCGCACTGCTGCATGGTGGAGAGCCTGAGGGCCTCAGAGCACTCGCTGGACTGCTGCCCCGTGTAGGACACACACTGCACCAGCCTCATCTGCTGGCCCAGGCCACACTGCGCCGAGCACTGCACACACACACACACACACACACACACACTGGGGTCAACACTGAGAAACAGTACAGCTACATACTCCTAAGAATGCACTCTCACCTGGACACACACATGCACACACACACACACACACACGTGTTCTTGGTGTCACTCCTTGATGTTCTTGGTGTGACTCCTGATGGCTGGAAGCTGCTGTTCTTGTGTCCTGGTGTCCAAGCTGCACCCTAATCCTGCTGGGAGCTCAACCAACTAATCACACCATGCAGAACACTGCCTGATCCAATCAGCTGATCACGGGAGACCACACCAGCACACCAGCACAGCAGCCCCCTCACCCCTCCTCCCCTCATCTCCTCCTTCCTTCCATACTCCCCTCACCCCCTCATCTCCTCCTTCCTTCCATACTCCCCTCCTCCCCTCATTTCCTCCTTCCTTCCATACTCCCCTCACCCCCTCATCTCCTCCTCCCTCACCTGTGATTAAACGGGCTGTGTTTTCAACCCAGCTAATCTGGAGGGTGAGAAAGCGATATGGGCGACCGAGGGAGCTGGCAGGCCCACATTCAGACGTCAATTCAGAATTACCGGGTCAAGTGTTGCTAGGCGAAGAGAAGAGAGAAGGCAGATCTGTAGCTGTACTGTGTGTGTGTGTGTGCGAGCATGTGTGTGTGCGCGCGCGTTGACCCCAGTTTAACCCGAGGAATGTCATTGTAATTCTTTAATGCCAGTCTGACTGCTATCAGCTGGTCTACATTAGAGCAGAGTGGCTTGGTGGAAGCAGACAGTAAACTGCATCAGACCGGCCCACAACACAAGTCCTCTGTCCTCATCCTGCCCCTCACCCTGCCCTCACCCTGCCCTCACCCTGCCCCTCACCCTGCCCTCACCCTGCCCCTCACCCTGCCCCTCACCCTGCCCTCACCCTGCCCCTCACCCTGCCCTCACCCTGCCCCTCACCCTGCCCTCACCCTGCCCTCACCCTGCCCCTCACCCTGCTCTCACCCTGCCCTCACCCTGCCCTCACCCTGCCCCTCACCCTGCCCCTCACTCTGCCCTCACCCTGCCCCTCACCCTGCTTTTCACCCTGCCCCTCACCCTGCCCTCACCCTGCCCCTCACCCTGCCCCTCACCCTGCCCTTCACCCTGCCCTCACCCTGCCCTCACCCTGCCCCCTCACCCTGCTTTTCACTCTGCCCCTCATCCTGCCCTCATCCTGCCCTCACCCTGCCCTCACTCTGCCCCTCATCCTGCCCTCACCCTGCCCTCCCCCTGCCCTCACCCTGCCCTCACCCTGCCCCTCATCCTGCCCTCACCCTGCCCTCCCCCTGCCCTCACTCTGCCCCTCATCCTGCCCTCCCCCTGCCCCTCCCCCTGCCCTCACCCTGCCCTCATCCTGCCCTCCCCCTGCCCTCCCCCTGCCCTCCCCCTGCCCTCCCCCTGCCCTCACCCTGCCCTCATCCTGCCCTCCCCCTGCCCTCCCCCTGCCCTCACCCTGCCCTCCCCCTGCCCTGAGGGAGATGCCCCAGGGCATGGGAGGTTATTTCATCCGAGCTGTCGAACCAGAGGATGGGAGAACCAGAGGATGGGA
Source organism: Osmerus mordax (assembly GCF_038355195.1). Lineage (NCBI taxonomy): Eukaryota > Metazoa > Chordata > Actinopteri > Osmeriformes > Osmeridae > Osmerus > Osmerus mordax. The sequence continues at coordinate 2,194,830 of NC_090069.1, read as the reverse complement.
GAACCAGAGGATGGGAGAACCAGAGGATGGGAGAACCAGAGGATGGGAGAACCAGAGGATGGGAGAACCAGAGGATGGGAGAACCAGAGGATGGGAGAACCAGAGGATGGGAGAGGCCTGGCTCTCTGAGAGCCTCCGTGCTGACTCCATCAGGTCTCAGAGAGATCCCTGACGCCCACACACACCTGCCCGCATGCCAACTAAGCAGTCTGTAAAAGGATCGTGTGAGTGTGTGTATGTATGTGTGTGGGGAGGTGGGGGTGCATGCCTGTCTGAGTGTGTGTGTGTGTGTGTGTGTTGTGTGTGTGTGTGTGTGTGTGTGTGTGTGTGTGTGTGTGTGTGTGTGTCTGTGTGTGTGTGTGTCTGTGTGTGTGTGTGTGTGTGTGTCTGAGTGTGTGTGTGTGTGTGTCTGAGTGTGTGTGTGTCTGTGTGTGTGTGTGTGTGTGTGTGTGTGTGTGTGTGTCTGTGTGTGTGTGTGTGTGTGTGTGTGTGTGTCTGTGTGTGTGTGTGTCTGTGTGTGTGTGTGTGTGTCTGAGTGTGTGTGTGTGTGTCTGAGTGTGTGTGTGTGTGTGTGTGTCTGTGTGTGTGTGTGTGTGTGTCTGAGTGTGTGTGTGTGTGTGTGTCTGAGTGTGTGTGTGTGTGTGTGTGTGTGTGTGTGTGTGTGTGTCTGTGTGTGTGTGTGTGTCTGTGTGTGTGTGTGTGTGTGTGTGTGTTTGCTGGCCCCATTGACCACTAGGCTACCTGGCTTACCATCACCTTCAATGAACCTCTGTGAAAGCTTGAGCTGGCTGGCATGTCATCCCTTGCTAATTACAGAGTCTTTATCAGGGCCCACGCCCGGCCCGGCAGATGGGAGACGTCAATGGAGGGTCTTAAGTGGGATTAGGACCAGCGACCTGTTGGCCTGTTCCACCGAGGCCCGGATACCTTGCAACAAGCTCCCCTTTCTGGAGCGCTCACAGGCTGGGAGGGACAGGAGGGGGAGGGGGTAATTACAGGGAGGAGGGGGGGGGGAGGGAGGGAGGGAGGGAGGGAGGGAGGGAGGGAGGGAGGGAGGGAGGGAGGGAGGGAGGGAGGGAGGGAGGGAGGGAGGGAGGGAGGGAGGGAGGGAGGGAGGGAGGGAGGGATACACACATCTCTCTCTCTGAGGCGCCAGACTACAGCTGTGGTTTACGAGGAGCTGACCTTGGCAGGGTGACCTTGGCAGGATCAGGGTGCCTTTGATGGTCAGAGCCGGGTTATCACTCCAGTCTGGCCTGCTTACGGGGGCTGTGACGGAGGGGATTGAAGTCGAGCTCTGCGTGTCGACACGCACGCGCTCCTTATGAGGAGAAGAAGACAGAGCCAGGACCTCCCTGACCCCTGACCCCTGACCTCCACATCCCAGATCTGGGTGTCACCGCTAACTGATACCACATCAGCACACACTCAAGGGCTGTTCCGACACACTAAACAGGCTCTGTCGTTTATCACACAAGAGAAGCCTACACCAACAATATAAGATTTCTTTCTTTTTGTTTTCGTTTCTCTAAACCATATATATATGATATAGTCCATTTCAGCCATCTGCCTACTTGGTTCTGAGCTCTGTACCCTGCGCAGGGGGGAACCTTTCTCACCTGTCCCCATTCCCCAGGGATCCAGCGAGGGGGGCGGACAGCGTCCCAGGCTGCAGCGGATTCGGACCGGGGGCTTGCTGTGGCTGGGACAGTGGGCGGGGGGGAAGGTCTTGGTCAGGTCGCTGCTCTTGCACAGGACGATGCGATGCTTGAACCCGGGGCCACACTTAGGCGTGCACTGAGGAGAGAGGCAGGAAGGAGGAAGTGAGGTCACGCTCGGCTCATCGCTGTATCCTCAGAGGGCCGGAGAGGTGAATGAAAAAACGTCGGACGACAGCCCCCTGCAGCAAGCGGCCCCCCCCCCCCCCCCCCCCCCAGGGGGGCTACGATGTACCGTGAGCCAGCCAGCCCCTTTCTCACCTCTGACCAATCCAAGGTGACCCACTGGGGGGGGCAGGACTGGTTGTTGCAGGACTCGCGTTCGATTGGCCGGTGTGTGAGGCAGTGGCTGTCCTCCAGGGTCTCCTCCTGGGCGGGGCCCATCCTGCGGACGCAGAGCACCGTGCGGGTCCGTGTCCCCCCGTCACACGTCCTCCCGCAGTCAGACCAGTCCCCGATGAACCACCTGCACACACACACACACACACATTTACATTTTGTCATTTAGCAGACCCTCTTATCCAGAGCGACTTACA